>NW_021634709.1:0-120195 GCF_004799145.2 Neltuma alba
TCATATTTATAATTATAATTTACTTCCAGCACATTTCACCAAAATAAGAAAAACCCTAATACTCATTAATAATTCTGTTTAAAAGTTTCACAACTTTTCAATTTTATTCCTATTAAATATACATATTTTAAAATTAAGTAACATGTACCAACATTTAATGATAGGTGAAAAGGGAAAAACTAATAATAAATAATAAATGACATGTTTATAATTATTATCAAAATATTTCTTCTCCCTTCACGACTAGAGTGGCAATTGCAAGAGAGGGAGGGGTAACATGTGATATTTAAAATTAAACAAGAATCACAAGTATAGCTTCCCGTGTAATCATTTCTTGAATGTGAATTCGCCATACTAAGAGAGCTAGGTTACGATGACAGTAACTTCTTTCAGCTAATCGTTTATAACTTCCTGTCATAATTATAAAACCTCATTTATAATCTGTAAATAAGACCTTATAATAAGGACCAGGGATAGTATTAGTGAATCAAGGATTAAGGAAGTTAAAATAAACTTAAAAAATGTGGGAATTCAAAAGATTGGTGGACATATGCTTTCCTTGTCTGACTATATAAAAAAAATTATGCTCATCGATCTCTTATGTATGAAGCTTTGGAGGATTCTCATGCAGAAATATAATAATGGTATATTTCGAATCTTCACCGGTTTGTCAATCATCATGGGATTCAATTCTTGACAATTCCACTTCATTGATTTATTCTCTCTTGTAATACATATAACTAACTAAATATTGATTTAGTAATAGCCAAAATTTCATCAATATATATCCAGTAGGAGTCTGAAATAGTATATATATACACTAGGAAAAAAATTAGTAACACCAATAGTTATATAAATATTAATATTTAACTAAATATTGGTAATTTGATTCTCATCCAAAATCATATATTTCTTACTGTCAACAACAATAAGTTTTATCCCACAAATAAGATCGATTATCTAAATCACATGATATTATTGTACTCTTCTGATAATCAAATCCATGGATAGATATAGTTAACCATCCAATGATTCTTTGCATATGAAACAAATTTAATTGAAACAATTTTGCTTTTTTACCCTTTTATATATATATTAAAAATTTACTTTTTGCTATCAATAAAGAATACCGGTGTCTGTGGGAACCAATTGCTCAGCACCATTACTACAGTGATAGGCACAATTCAATTGGAACAGTGACAAAGGAGGATTCTTCTGTTCCTCACTATCCCTACCTTTTCTTTTCTGATTTTTTCATAACATTCTTTTTCATTTATAAAGCATTTCGTAATTTAATTCAACCAAACAATAAGAGAGATAAAGCAAAGCTTATCTTTATATAGCTCACAAAGCCCCAAATACGCCTCACATTTGTGGATCTTTCTTTCTTTTTCAATAAAGAAAATATAATACTACCTCATGTCCTTAATATAAGACCTTATTTATTTTTTTTGATCTTAAATATAAGACCCCAATCCATTTTATCTCTCATATATTTATTTTTTTTTTTCCAAGATAGTCCTTCTAACAATGATAGTTCTAGCTAATACACTTGATTAATAAGAATATTAAGAAAGACACCACCTATTTATTACAAATAACTAACTTAACTTCTTTCCTTAATCTTTTTAAATTAGTCAATTAGCTCTTATAATTAGGACTCGATGTGGTATTTCTTCCACCTCGAGCGCTGATCATGAACTCGATCGCCTTTCCACTAAATATCTTCAGTTCATATAAAGTATGCTTATTAATTCTCTTATTACAACATATATATCAAAGCAACCATTCAATCTTTGGGATTCAACCATATTTGTTCATTAGTATTCTCTTATATCATTTTATTATAGGATCTATTTTTGCCCTATTTAATTTGGAAAAGATGTTTGAATCATGCAACTTTTTATCTTTATAGACTATATATTTTCAAATACAAATATAAGAGAACGGCTATAATAATAATAATAATAATATATTTTTAAGCAAAACTTTTTATATTTATCTTTTCTATGGCATAACAAGTATGGTTTATATAGATTAATTTACTAAATCTATTCTACAATAATAATATTTTTAAATTTTGAGACATGTTTCGACAATTTAAATATCTTCCATAAAAAGATAGAGTTAACATGTTAGATTCAGATCCTAGTAACAACAGTAAAAATCACGAACATGTTGCCTGTTAATTAACACACACATAATTTGTGTGCGTGTGTGTGTTATCTTTGGCTGATGAAAATTAAATGAAAAACAGCATAAAATTTTGTTTTGTGGGTGTGCGTCTGATGATAAACTTGCTTTATTTGCGTATTACGCGTGATTATGAATATCCGAAAGCTTACAAAATAAAGTTGAAGCATATGAAAATCATGTTTGATCACAGCTTTTAATTTGATCATCACTTTGGTCAAAGCTAGTCTAATTGAATTCAATTCATATTTATAATCACGTGCTTATTTTGTTTGATTTGGCCACTGATTAACGTTGTTAGATTATGATTTGGCTTAGAGGGTGTTGGCAATCCTCAGAGAAGCACTTTTTTACAAAACGAGACAAACTTCTCCACATATTTACTTCGTAAACCGTAAAAACACTTTTGAAATATTGATTTGGTTTCCATCCAAATACCCCATTAGCATCATCACATGCACCAACCAAACAAGAAAACGACTTGATTCATTTCTGTCATTATCCATCCTCACGCAGAAACCCACCAGTTTTGGCTCTAACATATGGATAACTTTAGAATTTGTTTGGAGTTCCTTTCAAAGCTGACTTTTAAGTAAGTTTACGTATGCCGAACCAAAACTCTTTTTACATATTTACCTCATGTTTTATAAATCACGTTTAAAAAGCCACTTATAAGTCAATCCAAACAAATCCTAAAACATCATTTTTAGGGGTAATACTACTATCCTTATAGTTTAATCAATTTTTTCTGCTCTCTACAGTTTCAAGTTGTTAGTTTTAGTTCTTATGGTTTCATAATTATTTGGTCCGAGCTTAACGAATAGTCCATATATTTTAATGAATTTTGATTTTGGTCTTTATACTTAAATTTAGACCGGGCATTAAAATTATAAGGGCCAAAACTAATAGTTTGAAAGTAAAAAAAACCAAAAATAAACTGCGGTGAATTCTCTAAATATGGTAGAAAAAGAATAGAAACAATCCTAAGGACCAATAGTAATAGTAACTCCTTTTTTTTTTTTTTTTAGTAAGACCATCAGTTATCTTAAGCAAGCCTGATTAGGACTTAGGCCAGTCTTCTCACCAATTCGCAGGTTAGGACCAAACCAGTACGGCTCAGTTATTAGACAGTGCATAATTATTTTTGCCAGGTATTGGACTGCATAGTGCACTGACAGTGTTTTTCCCAAATAGGAAGGGCAGAGAAAAATAAGATGAAAAAAACGTACTATAGGAAGCAAACTTCCAATCAAACATTTTTTCCGGTACGGTGAAAATTCAAAAGTGAATCATTTAATAGAGCGTCTAGGCCGTCCAAGCGTAACACGGGTGAATCAAAAAGTTCATTTGGCTGCTCTACTGTTTCAGAGGAAAAGCCTACCATGTAAACACTAGACCGTTTCAATATGGAAAAATTGGAGATAAATACCAATTGAAAATTTAATTGGCAAATCATTTCTAAGATGATGGGTTGCACAAAAGAAGATGAATTATACATAAAAAAAGAAGAAGCTGAGTTGCAAATAATGAAAGATGACATGCAAAAACATTATTCGAATATAAGAAACTAATTTGCATTTAAGGAATATAACTTGCACACAAAGACAGTTTAGTTACATAAAGAGAAGATGTGACGTAAGGAAAGATGGATTGCATATAAGGAAAGTTAAGTTGTACAAATTGTTTAGAGATGATTTGCTAATTAATTTCTGAATGAGAAATTTATCCCTATTTTCTCTTAGAATATTTAAGCCTATTTTAATTTAAATTGAAAAGAAAAATATATAAATTTTTTGAGAATTTGTAGTTTGGACTTACCTTTGCATATGGTTTTGACATAAAAGAAAAGAGTAGGTAGACTTGCATGAAGGTGAGATTATGAAGAAGGGGGGATGCTGTGATTCCATTAAATGAGACTGAATAAAAGTCTGTGAGACTGTGACTGCTAATTCATAATGCACTGTTCATCAGACGAAGCACAGCCTGATCGATAATAATGCCACACATCTGAGAGAGAGAGCTGCAGATTGATGGGGTAAATTATGCAGCTGCTCGGCTCCTTTTTTCCCCAGAGATGAACTTTGATGAAAGCACATTTTCTTGCTGCATCAGATTCAAAGACGCCCACTTGACCGAGTGGTCGTTTTTCTTCCCTTCTTCTTTTTGGAATTAGAGGATCTCAAGTTACAAACAAAATTGAACCTGTGACTAATAACCTCTTACTTATAGTAAAGTTTTTGCGCTACTAAGCTACAAAATCATTGAGCGGGTCTGCTCCTACACTGTCACTATTTTTTTTTTAAAATTATAACTAAATAGGATTAATACTTAATTAGGGAGTGCAACCTAAAATTTTAACATTGTGTTTGAACATCACATTTTCCCCCTTTTCTAAGAGGGTATGTGTGTGTGCATATGTAAGGCCATTTGTTTTTGGTGCAAAGAATTTGGCTCTTTCTAGAATGCTTGACTCTAAATCAGTCACTTCTTGAGGCCAACCAACCAAACCCACTCCCATCACCTTTCCGCCAAGGAAATTCAACAAGGAGAAGAAATTGTCAGCCTCCTCAGGATTATACTCTTTCTCATCTTAAAATAGGAGCTCGCAGACATATTGGTTTGGTCCTAAATACTACATCGGATCTTTAATATAAAATTAGATGACTAATTTGAGTAGATTAAGAAAGTTTGTTAAGTTAGTTATTTGTAATAAATCTGTGTTATCTTTCTTAGAATGCTTTTGCTAATTATGTGTATTAACTAGATTTACCATTTGATGGAATATTTAACATGTGCAAGTGCAACTACTACAAAAACTATTTTAAAAAAAATGATAAATATGAGAGGTAAAGTTAAAGTAGATTGGACCTTTATATTTAGAGCCAAGCTGAATGTTAGATAAATTTATTTTGTCTCCTATACTCATAATTTCTTTCTTCAAACTATTCCTATTAATTAGATATATTGGAGAAGGGTTTTCATATGAATATAATTTTTATTGCAAATAATTAAAAAGATATCTTAGAAAAATCAACACATATTTTTTAGTAAAAAAAAAATATATTTTGCAAATAACTAACTCAATAAGTTTTTTAAATCCCTTATAATTTAGTTATCCAGTCTATATATTTAGGACGGTGGGATTATATAATTTGAAAAACAAATGAATAGTAAGTCAGTAATAAAATAACCATCATAATTGATTCTGCTTAGTGTATATTATACGATCATATGTGTGAATGAAGACAATTCTAGAACACATATAAAGACTTATAGTTATCCTTTCTAAAAGATCAATAATCAAATGTTAATAAAGTTAATTGCTCTCGACAAGGGTCTGATCTAGAACAGCCATTGGGGAAGATTGACTTATTAGTCCTTAATCAAATGATTAGTCCTTATCATAACAATTGACATTTAATTTGAGCATGGGGGAAAAAAAACAAATGACAAGACCCTTTTCTTATCCTCCTCCTAAAAGTTAAAGACGATGAGTGCATTATCTATATATATGTGTATGTATGTATATTATCATTATTTAAGGATAATTATTTGAAGGTAATCATGTCAGATTTAGAATTTGTGGCATTCACAATCTAATACCCCTCCAGTCTTAATATAGGATTTAATTGTTGAGGTGATTCTAATCCTAAATATAAAATCTATTTCTTATATTTATCAATTTTTTAAATTATCCCTATGGATACTTCCTCAGCCATAATCAAGTATAAAGGAAGGAAGGATATTAAGAAAGATGATTACGGTGTTTTAGAAAAAATATGTCATATTTTTATAATTAACTAACTTACCTAACTTTCTAAATCTAGTCAAATTATTAAATAGGTCTTATATTAAAGACCAGAGAAGTACAGAAGAAGAATATCCTGAGAAAATGCTTGGTTTGGAGTATAATAATGCAAGCAAGATATACAGTAGGGCTGTTCACGGGACAGGCTCGTCCCGATTCCGTCCTGATGAACAGTAACGGACAGATTTTCTGTCCCGTGTCCCGGCCAGTCCCGGTCCTGGTCGGGACGGGACGGATCCGGGACGAGACCGGGACGTCCCGAACTTTTTTTAAAAAAATTTCTTTTAATTTTTTAATTTTTAAATTTTTAAAATTTTTTTAATAAAATCTAATTTTTTTTAATTATTTTTTTTGACTTAAACCTTATAAAAACATCTTTTTATTTCTTTTTTATTTGTTTGGCACTCTTAAACAAAGCTTAAAATATTACATATAATAATCATTAAAAACTCTAAACAAAAGCTTTTACCACAATAAAAACTTGCTAAAAATTCTAATCATCAATAATCTCAAATCATTAACAAATATAAAAAACTCTAAATACATATATCCACAGTTCCATACAATAGTCTCAAATCTAAAAAAAATATGAAAAAAATGATATTATATAAATATGATAAAAAATTAAAAAAATAAAAAAAGGGACCGGGACCGGGACGGGGACGGGGTCGTCTTGTCCCGTCCCTGTCCCTTTTTTTGTCTTGTCCGGAAAAATTTCGAGACGGATCCGTCCCATCCCAATAAGACCGGGACCGGAACCAAAACGGGCCGACGGGACGGCCAGTCTTGAACACCCCTAATATACAGTATCCCGTATTGTAATTAGCTACAAATGAGATAGGAGCTTCTGGAATTGCAGCTTCAACTAGAAAATTCTAATCCTTAATATAAGAACCAGTTGAAGGGTTAAATTTAATTTTAAATATAAGATCTTAATTAATTTTATCTTTTAAATTTATAATTTTCTCCTAAATATTCTATTTATAAGTTGTTTTCACTAAAGAAGATAATTTACGAAAGCCAACCTATATTTGTTATAAATAATTAACTTAATTAATTTTATTAATATTTCCAAATTAATTATCTACCTCTTATATTAGGGATTGAAGGTAGTTATCATAGGATGACGCTGAAACAAGTTTTACCGCGGTAGCTGATTCACACTCACATATTAGTGTTTTTTTGGTCGACCCGGAAAATTTCACAGTGATGCTTGTAAATTGCGATGTATCATGATATATATAAAAAAGCTTATAAATTTTCACATAATCTAAGAAAATAAGGACTCTTCCCCAAATAATCTGAATAATATTTCCTGACCAGAATAATTTCAATATTGAAATTTATTCAGAACTAACATTTTTCAGTGGTTAATATATAAAATAAGATTTATTTGAAAAAGAAACATACTTTTCTCAAGTTCACAAGAACTTCCAAGGTCAAAATAAAAAGTTCATAAGACTTCTTTCTCAGATATTATACTGGAAATAAGCTTTAAAACAATTCACAGAAGCCCAGAGAATCGCCTAAGAACAACCCCATTTTGATGTTCAAAATGGGCCTTTGGATCGTATCATCACACGTAGCCTCAAAAGGCATGTATAATTCAGCCCACTACTCGCCTTACCTTCCCTCCCTGGTCGGTGTGATACAGGAGAAAATTGCAATAAAGTAGAGAATTAAATATAAAAAAATTCCTTAAAATCATTAAATTGTTTTGAAATGAAATTTCAAAAGACGACATTTTATTTTTCTAATTATCAAATTATTTTTATTATTTTTTAAAAAAATATACATTGATAACTAAAAGAACAGTCATTGACAATTTAAGATGTAATGATTAATATTGACAAGTACTAACAACATATTTTCTTAGTACATCACAAAAATATAATGCATGAGTTGTCACTATCTTTTGGAATAATTGTTAATCATTACCCCCTCTGTTTCTTATTATAAGATTTTTTTAACTAAATTGCGTAGTTTAAGAAAAGAGTTAAAATGAGTTAAAAACAATTAATATTTAACAAATATATATTTTTTCAAATATACTCCATATATAAATGGGTAAATGTGAGAAAGTAACAGTGAGATAAATGAAGACAAAGAATGTATCAAATGCATTAAATTAGGGATAAAATAGGTAATAATGCATTAAATGTTTAGACAAACTCAAAGAGGATCTTATAGAAAAAGACAGACCCATTTAAAACATTGAATCTTATAATAAGAGACGAAGGGAATACACCTTAACTTATTAATGACTGCACTTTCAGTTGTTAATGCATATTTAAAAAAGAAAGATAAGGAAAATTTGGTGATTAAACAAATGAAATATTTTCTTTTAGGACTTCAGAATAATTTGACAATTTTAAGGAACATTTTCGTATTTAATTCTCTTTTATAGGATCTTATTGCAATTTTTTGTTTGATATAATTATAATTATAATGCTACCTTTGGTCATTAATATAATAGTTTATTTGAATTTTATTTTGGTCTTAAATATAAAATTTTAATTCATTTTATCTTTTATATTTATTTATTTTTTTAAGATAATCCTTGTAATAATAGTAGTTATAGTCAAGACACATGATTAATAAAATGTCTTAAAAAAGACAATATATATTTATTACAAATAATTAACTTAATTAATTTTTTTAATTTACTCAAATCCGTTAACTAATTTAAGAATCGGAACTAAGATAAACAAAAAAACAAATTAAAGAAAAAAGTTAAATAATCAGAAGAGGGAAATTATCCAGTCAATACGTCCGGGTGGCTAAGGAGACGGACTCGAAATCTGTTGGGTTTTCCGCCTGCGCAGGTTCGAGTCCTGCTGTCGACGCATTTGAGCCGTCCGATTTTGTGACGTCCTAGCACCAATCAACGGATATTCAAAAAGTATTTAAGTGGGGTCCAAGAAGAATCCCGAGCTTAAGCAAGTAATGTGTTCATTATTAATGAATCCGCGTTTTGTATATGATTAATTACATCTTAAAATATGATTTGCATCCTGACGACTAATAAATCAATTTTTATTAATTATTTACGCATAGCATTTGAAACTCTAATAAATTATATTATTCATGAGTCATAAATATTATAATTTGTATTAAACATTTTATAAAACTTTGTATTATCATCAGGAAAAAAAATCATTTATATTAATTTTTACTGCATAAAATAAATATGTTTTCATTTTTTTCTTTGTGCAAGTATTTTGTTCGAAGTAATTGAATTTAAAGTACTGTTATCTTGTAAATATGAGTATCTTTTAATCGTGATTTGAATTTTAGCTCACTAACTATTAAAACATGTTTTGCTTTGATTAAAAAACTAAGTAAGCTAATTGTTTAAGAATTTTTTTTATATAAATTTTAATTTTGAAAAATGATTGTATTTGTAATATACTACCTCTGGTCCTTAATATAAGATCCCATTTGACTTTTTGTTTGGTCCTAATTATAAGACCCCAACCCATTTTGTCTCTCATATTTATGTATTTTTTTTCCAAGATAGTCCTTCTAATAATGATAGTTCTAACCAATACAATTAATTAGTAAGGATATTTTAGGAATGATAATATTTATTTATTACAAATAACTAACTTAATTTATTTCCTTAATCTCCTCAAATAAGTCAACAGGGTTTTATAATTAAGACCGGAGGTAGTAGTAATTAGTTTTTAATAATTTCTACAAATGTAAGGTAAATTTTCTTTTTCTTTTTTAATCTGTTCTTTTCTTTCCCCTTTTTTTTTTTTCCTTGGACGGACTGGAAAATTGATTTGCGATCCTTCTGCTTCAACCGCCTGGCTAGAACAGTGGTGACCAGAGCATCCTAATCTCACTTTCATACACACTTTCTCTTCATTCCCCTCAAAGCTCATCTACTTCATGGACAGAGAATCGCCAGCCTCTTCATCATCATCATCATCAACAACAAGCACAATGACCAGCAACAATCTCCCACCACCCGAAGATGCTTGGCTTAATACCTGCCACAAGCTGCTGCCTCGTTGGGAATCTCATTCCCTTTCTCATCAGGTCCCTCTCTCTAATCCGCCCAAACTTAGTCTCACTTCCTCAATTGGATTCTGTCCCGTAATTTTCCACTTATCTCGTGAGTTAGGGTTTGATTCTTTTTCGTCGGTCAACTTCTTGCTTTTCATGTTATTTAATGTTCATAACTTGAGTCCAAAAAAAAAAAAAGTTCATAACTGTGCCTTCTGTGTTGATTGGTAATTTTTTTCCAATTACCTTTCCTCTTTTGGAACGCAATATACGATTTCTTTGACGTTTCTTGTGCCACTCCCCTTCCACCAAAATCGGTTGCGTGTGAGCCGTGGAGTAATGTCTATCTTTCATCAATGAAGTCCAGTAATTTTTTGTTGTGCAAAATGATAAGCATGCCTGACCCTGCTATATTGCCTGATTGTTACTTTTCTGTGTAATATGATTTCCTTGCATTGTCAATTTTCACTGTAGGATGAATACGTGTTCATGTCCCCGCACACGGTTGGTTTTTTTTTTTTTTTTTTTGTTTTTGGGGCCTGACCCGCACACGGTTGATTAGTTTGGTTGAATTTCCTGCAGTCAACAATTCCTATTTCTATATCAAGAGTTAACCAAGTTGATGCTGCTAGGCTCGATGTTGAAATGTCAGCTATGTTGAAGGAACAGTTGGTTAAAGTGTTCTCTTTGATGAAGGTAAAGTAATGTCTTGCTTTCATATGTTATGAAATTAATTAACGTAGTAATCTTGGACCTTCTCTGAACATCTTTTAAATTCTCGTTGTTTTTGGATTTAGCCACGTAGTAATCTCGGACCTTCTCTGAACATCTTTTAAATTCTCGTTGTTTTTGGATTTAGCCAGGAATGTTATTTCAGTACGAAGCTGAGCTTGATGCTTTCCTTGAGTTTCTTATTTGGAGATTCTCAATTTGGGTTGATAAGCCAACTCCAGGAATTGCTCTCATGAATCTGCGGTATAGAGATGAGCGTGCAATTGAACCAAGAGAAAAGGGTAAGAAGGTCTGAATATCATTTAGTTGAATATGTGATATGTTTGAGTTAAAAAGGAGAGATTTAGTTTTCTGTAAGTTGCACAAGGCTATTGTTGGTATTGCCAGCGTTATGAATGACTGTCCTGTAAATGGTGTAGATGCTGATTTGCTCTTAATATCATTTTGTGAAACGTACGAATTAAGGTTGATTCAAATGTATCTTTCAAGCCACTGATGTGAAGTTTTTCTTGTATTGAGCTTGAATCTCTATGTCATCTGTGATTCTTCTCCTCTGGATTATGTTCACATGATGCGCCAATAGAAGGTTGAAATATGATCATGTGGAGAGGCTTTTCCTTGCTTTAAAATAACCAATAACTGAAGTGAGGAAAATTTACTCTGATCTTTCAGTGACCAGTAACCACTGCATGTATATTGTCATTAGAGTATATTCATTCTAGTGGTATGATGGCCTGTACAAACTTATTATAGTGTTTCTTGCATGGTAACTACCACAGTCAGAACCGGTCTTGAGGGTCCTGGACTCACTGTTGCTCAGAAGATTTGGTATTGTATTGCAACCGTTGGTGGTCAGTATATCTGGGCCCGCATTCAATCCTTTTCCGCTTTTCGTCGGTGGGGTGATTCTGATCAGGTAATTTCTTACCTTTTTGGGTCCCCAAATTGACAGCTGCTTTTATTCTCCAGATGGAGGTGGATGGAAATGAGTTCTCATTTGGTTTTTATTTTATTTAGAGGTCACTGGCACGCCGGGTATGGATCCTTATACAACGTATAGAAGGAATTTATAGAGCTGCTTCATTTGGCAACCTGTTGATATTTCTTTATACCGGAAGGTATTTCTGTTCATCAAATGCTATTTTTATGATTCATGTATTTTCAATTATTTTCTACTCTAATTGAGTGATTGGTTTTCTCTAGTGTTGACTGTTTCTAAGAGTTCTCTAGGATGAGTGCATCTCATAATAAACTCCGCTATTATGCTAATCTTCCTTTTGCTTGTGCTAATGTAAAGCAGATATAGAAATCTCATTGAAAGAGCTTTACGAGCTAGGCTTGTCTATGGGAGCCCAAATATGAATCGTGCTGTTAGCTTTGAGTATATGAACCGGCAGTTAGTTTGGAATGAATTCTCGGTAATTTCCTCACCAACAAATCTAGTATCTTGGTGACTTGACAGTACTTTTGAAAGTAGCTTTTTGTTTCAGTGTTTTCTGTATTGAAGTTGATCTGCATTGTGCCCATCGTTTGCTTATAGTGATGAGAAATTTGCTCTTGCTGATGGTTATATTTCGATTGAAATGAGATTTAGACCTTGGATTGTTTTCACTGTTGAACTCTCATACTCTATTGCTCCCCCAGTCCTTTTTATAAGGCACTTGGAGCGGAAATTTTTGTTTTTTCCAAGAAGGCATCATATGGGACGTTGGTTACATTTTCTCCATATTGCCCTTGTTTAATACTATTGGTTTATGTTTCTCACTCATCTTTTCAAGAAGTTGTTTAATGGGGGTGTAATTGGGAACTTCTTTATTTTTGAGACAGAGTTAATAAGTTTTAAGTCTTTTCTTGGTGCCGATGAAAATGCTGAGAGTGACTTATAAAAAAAATCAGAGGGAGTATTTATGTTTCTAGTTTGTAGGAATATGCAATTGTTTTTTGCCCTCATTTCCCGCCTTGGAGTTCATATCTTGTTCTGCTGGCAGGAAATGTTGCTGTTGCTTCTTCCTCTTCTTAATTCATCGTCTATGAGAAATCTCCTTCGACCATTTTCGAAGGATAAATCCTCAAGTTCAGATCAGGATGACAACATTTGCCCCATTTGTCGTTCTACTCCAACCGTTCCTTTTGTTGCTCTCCCTTGTCAGCACAGGTGCATTTCTAGACATACAATCCAACTATTATGTTGATGGAACCTGGAATTTCTATCTGTGAGAGTATCCTTTCTGTGTGTATGCTTTAAATTAAAGAAATAGTCATTGAAGGATCAAAATTTCTCTGAATACAGATATTGTTATTACTGTCTTCGAACACGCTGTGCTGCTGCTCCATCATTTAGATGTTCCAGGTGTAGTGAGCCAGTCGCTGCTATGCAGCGGCATAATGGTGGTGTCACAAATGGATGATTCATGCGCAGGGAGAACAACGGAATAGTATTGAAGAGCATTTGATCAACATACAGAATTAGCGATATATAAAACACTACCCAGAATCAGGGTGGTATTCTTTGTCCCTTTTGTGTTGCTTCCCTCTTAATATATTTTTTACGAAGAAATCCATATCTCATTATAGATTTGTAGTTATAGGTTTATAGCATCTCTTCATCCATTGAGTGATGTATCCTATTTTGTAGCAATTTCCGGTGTTTCCACGCCGTTCTCTCTGTTTTTCTTATTTATTTTTGCAAATCAAGTTATAGTCATTCATATAATGTTCTGTTCCTTTGTAATGTGGTTGCTTCGATGTTGATTATCGCGCGGGCGTTAATTTTGCATCCACTTGATTCTGAATTGAACAATGTTAAAATATCGTGGACGATAATTGAAGGTGATTTGAGTTCAGTTGATAGAATATTGGGCCAGATTTGTAATTATGATTTCACAATCTTAGCTGAGAAGGGAAAAAAAACTATCTTTTGATTAACCTTTAGCTTATGTTTTGGATTGTAGTTATTTATTTATTTATGTTCTGCCTGACAAATTGCTTTTCTACTTTATTTATTCATGCAAATCCAATTCTGTTATTCTGGGAGTCAGGGAGGTGGAAATATGGCGTGCAGCCAACTTCAACAATTTCGGCCATATCGGATCACCTTTTCTTTTTCTTTTCATTTATTTCTTTCCTTTTCTAGTAAATGCTAAACTGTATGTCCTAAATACTAGCTGTATTTCTTAATATAAGAATTAGTTAAAAATTGAATTTGATTTTAAATATAAAATCTCAATTTATTTTGTTTATCATCTTTTATCCAAAATACTCTCCATAAAAAAATGATTTCAATAATTTAATGCACATGATTGAAGATGATAGTTTAGGAAAATTAATATGTATTTCTAACAACTAGTGAATTTAATTAATTTTTTAAATATTTTTAAATTAGTTATCTAATTTTTTTTTTAAAATTAATATCATGGAAGACCGTTTTCTAACTCTTATATTAGGTAGTAGCCCCTTGTTCACTGAAACGTGGGTTCGGATTTTGCACTCCACGTGTTGAAAGAAAGCACCGCTGATGCTAATTCTAGTTTGCAAGGCACAAGTCTATTCCTTGCAAGATGCATGTTGAGCTTAAATGGGCAGACTGGACGCCCTCTGGCCTAAAAGCAATTAAATATTGAAAAAATTGTTGAAATTTTTCTTATTGAAATTTGTTTAGAGATTTAGTTACAATTCATAATATGTAACTATTCTTTAGTTACGTGCAATTAATCTTTTATGCATGTGCAAAATGACAGGCATTTTACATACCTAAAGATACGTTGCACATAATTAGAGAATAATTGTACCTATTTAATTTGAATCCTTTCAAGCAAAAATAAAAATCTTAAATAGGGGTTTTTTAGCAATCTTTTTCTTAATATTTTTTTAGTTTAAGATAATATTCATTCCGTTTAAATGATTACAGAGAAGGGAGAAAGTTTCAACACGTCAAATTCAGTCAAAGCCTCTTTTCCCCCTTTTCCTTTAAGTTTTTTTGGCTGTTTCCGTGCATGATTAAAATGAAAAGCTCATAATTCATAGAAAAGGGGAATTAGATGAGACCGCTTGGGATGAAGGATGTTGGTGAGAGTGGAAGACCAACGGTCAAACTCAAATTCTATCTCATCAATTTCTTATCATCATCTTCTTCCCCTCAACACGTGGCGTGTGGAATCCAGAAGCTTTTTATGAAATAAAGAAAGAGGAAAATTTAAAGGTGCGAAACAATTCCAACTTTGTTTGTTCTTTGGAACATTAGGGATCATGTTTCCTTTTCATCTATTCGTACTGTGATGGGAAAAAATTGCCGGGACAACGGATGCGTAAAGGGTTTCAACAACTTGGCAATTTGCAAAACTTGTCTACTTGCACAACTTCCCCACGTTATATCTATTTTGTAAAGTATAGTTAGAATTTGAGCTTTTTTTCCCCAATCTAATTAGAGGTGATGATCCTCCGAATACATTTTCTCTAAGCTTACGATTTGGTACGAAGGAATTGGAAGAGACGGGGGAGGTTGAAAAATTTTAATGAGTTCGATTTAAAAAATTGAAATAGTAGGGTTTTAAAATTTTAATTAAAAAATATATAAGATAGAATAGGAATAAAAATTTAATTAAAAACTTTTAACTCTACTTTTCTAATTTTTTAAATCAAGCTCATTAAAATTTTTACCCCCTCTTTTCCCTTTCTCTCATACCAAACGTAAGGTAAGTTAATATTATTATTGGCCCTTATAATTTGATCGAATTTTGACTTTGATCTTTGTAGTTTTAATTTATTGATTTGGATCCTTATAATTCATAGATTTAGGGGAGATTTGGATATAGCCAAACCATGGTTTGAAAAATAGCTTTTGGAGAATAGATTATAGAGAAAATAGATTTTTTGAAAAAATGATTTTAATAAAGTGAGAGTATTTGGATAGTTATTGTCAGAAGTGCTTTTTTATATATAAAAATTTCTAAAAAAGACATAAGTTTAAATGATAATTACATATAAGATATATTTCATAATATATGTTCATTTGAAGTAATAAATTTGTTAATGATATATATTTTGGCAACGTAATAAATAAGACATAAATAATATAAATAATAAAAAATTAATTTGTATATATATTAATAAAATAATTAAATATGTTTTTAGGAAAATGATTTATTTTGCCAACAAAAAAATATTATTATTTCACCGTTGGAAAAGAGGCGGAATGGGAGAAGAGGCACTGGATGTTTTTCACTGTTAAGTGATTTTGACACAAATAATGATGACTCCAACTCTTCAAAAGCAAAAATGGGGATGCTTATACGAAAACCATGGTTTGGCTGGCTAAAACCATGATTTTTTCTAAGACCTGGGTTTAAAAAAAAAAAAAGAGTGTTTGGCAATCAGGCTAGAAGTACTTTTGAACTGATTGCCAAACACCCCCTAGTCTAAATCTAAGCATAGATACCAAAACAAAAATTCATTTAAAGTATAAGGACTTTCCATTCAAATCAAATCAAATCCCTGTAAAAATATAAGATAAAATACAATGATTTGAAACTACAGCCATCAAATTTTAAATTTGACCAAATTATAAGGAAAAGTAATTGTAGGAAAAAGAATATAAGTATCTTAAATGATATAATTTTTATACTATTTTCGTGAAATGAATAGACTTAAAGGATTCAGTTCAACAAACAGTAAGAACCAATAGCAGAGAGGAGCAACTTGAAATTTTTAGGGAAAAAAGAAAAAATTTGAAATTTGGGAAATGAAATTGTTTTTGGGTTTGTTGTGTTGTTTATTGTTAAGCTCCTTGTGGATTTATCAGAATGCTTACACTTTCTGATTCTCCTGGTCGGTGCCTTGTCATCTCATGTTATCCCCGCCCAAAAGCAATGCCTTCCACATGCTAGAAATTTCGTTTTCTCAGACAAAAAAAAAATTACAATTGAAAAAAAATCCAATAACATAACTACATAAGTAGTTTTCTTTGAACCCACTTTTACATGTAATTTGAATTTTAAAAAAAAAATTATCGATTTAATTATTTTGGCTATCACGTTAAAATAATATAACCACAATTTTATATTGCATGAAAATTTAATATATTAGTTAAAGATTAAAAATGATGTTTTCTAAAATAATTAAGATTAACCAACAAGCTATTTTTTGGCATGTTAAACAATTTCATCCTGTAAAAAAAAGAATACAAATTTAAATTTTGAAAAAGGCAGTAATTGATTACCCCAAAAAATAAGATTAATACATGTGGGTTAAGTAAATTGCGCTTGAGCCGTCTCAGTTCGTTCATGTTGTCGGTACATTGTTGTTGATAATGTACTCATTTAGTCTTGTTTATAAAATATTTTTAATATATTTTATACAGATAAATAAATTTTAAAATACCTTAACTGTTGAAATATAATAAATTTTTAACTTTATCACTATTTATTATATATACTTTTTAAAAAAACCTATCTACACTGTAATAAATGAAGAACAAAATAGTATATTTATGTTAAAAATTTAATAAAATATAAATAAGATAAAAAAAAAACTTCTCTCCCTGTTATAAATAGGATCAGATGAGTATGTGTGTTTAGCACGCCTATGAGTCACGAGTCATAACTACCCCCTCTCTCTCCCATATTATCATAATACTCCTATCCTTGCATATCCTATTAATATGATAAAGACATTGAAGACATAATTTTATTCTTTTTTATTATTATTATATTAATTTTATTATTGTTTATAATGTATATTAGATAAGGATAAAATTAGAAAGTTGTTAAATTTAATTATAGAGTTAATAAACTTTAAAAATTTTTTATGTAATACATATTAGAAATGATTTATATTAACCAATTATTGTGGCTCATAATGAATAAAATTAATTCGGCGGAACAAAAATAAAACAAAGAGAGGCACATTTTTAATGGTGTCAGAACTGAACTAAGGAGCTTGTTGTTAATTATTGTCATATTGGGTGAGCAGTATTATAATGAGCCAGTAAGATCCCAAATTTTTGTTTGTACATGTGAACCTGAATTATTGCTTCCTCCACCACATTCCCCCTCTTATTTTTGTTAATTGTTATTATTGTTGTTATTATTATTATTATGCATTCTGACATTGATCTCAATACCATTATTAGGCCCTACCTCTACCCTATTCCTACCTAGCTCAGCTAGATATGTCTCCAAAAACAATCCCAACGTGTCATGTTGTTATTATCTATTTATTTTTCTTTTTTTAGTTATTTATTCTTTAAAAAAATCCCACAAAAACATCGCTTCAATTTCAAAATTTAAATTAGTTTTATTTCATCTACTTTAATAGTTATTAACCTTATTTAATAAACAAATAACAATAAATTTTTGTAAAAATTCTTGATTTGAGATTTCAAAATTTAAGTAGTATTATTGTGGGATTTTCTTTTTATCTTTGTATTTTCTTTACCATGATACTACTCTACTTGAATTTTGTTAATAGTTATTTTACAATTTTATTTTATTTTTAATCAAATTATTGTCATATTTTTAATTATGTCCTTGTTGTTTCACATAATTTTTAATCAGATCTCTTAGATGCCTAATAGGAAAAAAATCACAAGGAGATAATAAGAAATTAGATAAAATTATAATTAAGTACTTGATAAAAATAACTGTATAGACTTGATTGAAAATCAAGTAAAATTATAAACACACAAAAGAAAACTATAGGGATATGATTAAAAATAGGAACTGACAGATTAATTTTTCATATTTATTGCTTTGGTTTCGTTTCAAATTTATATATTTATTAATGTTTTAATAAAAAGTAGTAAATAATTACATGTTATTATTCATTAACTTTTTAAAATTGAAATATATTAATGATTATTGGGATTGTATGTTTTGTGACTTGTGTTGCGAGAACGCTCATGATTTTTTTTTAATTTAATCTTTTTTCTATCATATTTCAAAGGAGACTTGAATCTTTTAAAATTCAGGCACTTGTACGCTATTAAGAAAAAAAGTGGGAAATTTCAACCATATTCCAAGAAATGGACTTAATTAATCTAAAGTTTGTTGACAACCGAAAACAATACAATGACAAGTTTTAATGTAAGAAATGACAATTGATTTATACTAATTACTTGTTATTAAAACTTTTTAATAATTAAATTTTTTTATTGAGACTTTATCGTAATTCTCCCTTAAAAAGAGAGAGAAAGAAGGATCTGAGTAATCTACACGCTCATCCTCTCTGAAGCCTTTTGTTTTACACTTCTAATTTAAAAAAAAAAACTTTTTACTTAAAGACAAATTTTTTTAATAGATCTATATCTCATAGAAGGGAAATCACTTAAAATAAATTATAATTGCACACTCAATTTAAATATAGTGTAAATTATATTTTAAAAGTAGGTTGTAAACTCCTACTAATCACTATATTAATATATTCATAAAAAATCATAAACGGATACACCCCAAACCCAAATTGAGGAAGCTAATGAAGCTGCCACTAAATCCTATTAATTGATGTAATTAATTCACAGAGAGCTCTTAAATCTTAATGCACTGCAAGTCTACAACCCATCAGCTTTTCTCTTTCCAACCCCAACTTTATTATTATTATTATTAGTATAATAAAAGCGAAAAAGCATCCTCAAAAAGGAATGCTCGATGAAAGAAAGAAAGAACTTAAAGAGAACTCATGAAAATCAAGAGCCCCAATTCAAAGTTTAGTCTTTTCCTCTCCATCTCTATAAAATTCTGAGACTCTCCAACACTTTCAAGTTCCTTCATCAAGAGGTCCTCTCAGAAAATTGAAAATACTGTGATCAAATTTAAAGCTTTATACCATATACAGCCTCCTTGTTCGACTTCCTCCCAATCGCATATCAGCAAGTTAGAGAGAGGAAGGTAAAGTAGGAAAAAAAAACCCCAGAAAATTAAAGAACAAGAAAACTTGTCTGGGTTTTCTGGTTCTTCTGAAGGTCCGGGCATGAACTGAGGAGAGATCTGTTTCAGTAAATGATCGTGGACATGGGTGGGAACCCTAATTTGTGGAGCAATATGCATGACGCTGCTTATGTTCTTGGATCTTCCATTCCTTTCAATCCGATCCCTCAAAACTCCGAGCCTCGTCCTTCCACCTGGAGCCAACTCGTCTTGTAATTCTCTCTTCGCTCTCCATAATTGCTTCCTGTGTCTTCCAAGTGTTTGATAGAATGGTTTATTGAACTTGATCCAACAACTATGCCAGCTAGATAGCTAGCTTTCATGGCCTGTTTGGAAGCTTGATTAACTTCCATATTCTTATCTCTTTTCTTTGACCCAGCTTAATCATGCGGCATATCTTCAGTATTGGCACTGATAATTTTCCTTGGGTTGGTTTTGCGCAGCTCAGGAGCACCAGGAGAAGAGAAGAGACTGAGTTTTGATCATTTTGAAGCAAAAAGGTTGGGCAGGTGGGAAGAACAAGTTCTGAATCCATCCCTGTCGAGATTTCATGTCGACGAAGGAATAATAAAGCAACAGGGTTGCCTGTACGGCAGCCATGGCGGTGGTGGTGAGGAATTTCAGGGTACTCATTCTTCATCTGCAGGTGGGTCAGTAGTAGCTAATTGGTCACACATGGCGGGTCCTGTTTCTTCTTCCCCTAGGTCGTCCTGCGTCACTAGCTTGACTAGTAGTAATAATAACTACAACACTGTATGGGATTCTTTCTCTTATAAGAAGGCCGACACTAAGAAAAATTATCTCCCTGCCGCAGATCACTCATCTGAGGTAAATATTAATCATCAAGACTTTCAACCAAGCTGGTTTCTTGATTTAAGCATCTATGTAAACATTGTATTTTGAAAGTGATTAATTAATATTTTTTCTTATGATCTATCTATCCATGTACATAGTGTAGCACAGCCACTGGGGGAATCTGTAAGAAGGCTAGGGTTCAACCAACTTCAAGCCACCCTCCTCTCAAGGTCATCACCTACAAATCTCTCTCTCTCTCACTGTCTCACTCTCTCATCATCTTATTATATTTGAAGGACAAAAAATAGGTATTATTTGTAAAGTTCCTGTTATTATCTGGTTCGTGCTATACTGAAACTTGTGATATATAAAATAGTAAAATACTACTATGTGTACTGCCGCCAATTCTTATTATAAGCTTCAACTAACTAATTCATAAATAGTAAATAATTAGTTAAAAATAATAAATAGGTTAGAAATATATTTTTGTTTTCAAATACGTCCTTATAATAAATGAGAAAAAAATAAAAAAGAATGTGTGAGAAAATATGATAGAAGATAAAAAATTAAGGGTAATATTAGAAAAAAATACATTGAATATCAAGACAAACTTAAATTAAAACTTATAAAATAAACCACATCTTTTTCTAATTTTAAAATTTATAAATCGAGGCGTAGGAAGAAGTAGAGTATATGATGAGGTTTTTTATACTTCATTAATACTAGTATATTGTTCATTCTTGTAATCAAAACGTTAAACTACGTTAATGAAAGAGTAGGTGGCTGTCTCTATCAAATTAAAGACAGCATTAATTAATATTCTTTGTGGTACTGATCGAAGCAATTAAAGGTGTAATTAATGGAAGATGTGAAAATATGAACAGGTGAGGAAGGAGAAGCTGGGGGATAGAATATCAGCCCTTCACCAACTGGTTTCTCCTTTTGGAAAGGTAACCACCTCATTAATTAAATTTAATTTATACTATCCCACATTAGTGACCTTTTTTTTTTAAAAAAAAAAAAAGCAAAGTCGTTCTTATCGTTTCTTTTGTCTTCAGACAAACTAGTATTTATTTTTTTAAATTTTTGATATATATATGTATATGTATATGCATATGCATACTATTAAATAAAAGAACAAAAAGGAAAAGAAAAGGATGACAAAAGTGGGAAATGGTTTGCCTGTGCAGACTGACACAGCTTCAGTGTTGTTCGAAGCCATTGGATATATCAGATTCCTTCATGGTCAAATTGAGGTGACATTTCTATCACTCCCATCATATTTTTTTTAATTTAATTAGTCTAGTAAATACTAAAAGAGTGTTTGAATAAAAACCAAATTATGAGGGTGTTTGGCAACCTCCAAACTATGATTTTAGAAGTATTTTTTTCACAAAACGAGACAAAT
This sequence comes from Neltuma alba, assembly GCF_004799145.2. Lineage (NCBI taxonomy): Eukaryota > Viridiplantae > Streptophyta > Magnoliopsida > Fabales > Fabaceae > Neltuma > Neltuma alba. The sequence continues at coordinate 21,869 of NW_021634709.1, forward strand.
TCCTTCACATATTTACTTTATAAACTGTAAAAGCACTTCTGAAATCATGATTTGATTTCTATCCAAACACTCTCTATGACTTTAAAAGTGCTTTTAAGGTTGACGAAATAAATATGTAAAGAGGTTTGTCTCATTTTGTGAAAAAGTGCTTTTAAGAAACACTTTTATCAAATACCGCCTAAATAGTACACTGAATTCAATTTTTGGTAAATCAGTTATATATTAGTTTATTTAAACAGAATGAAAAAGAAAAAATAAAATTAAAATTAAAAAATATATTAAATATTAAGATAAGCCTAAATTAAAATTTATAAAATAAATCATATTTCTTCTCAAATTTAAATCTTACTGCCATTACAATTACTCTAAACAGTTAAAAACTAAAAGCAGGTGTTCTTGGTATTGTTATTGTACGAACTCTGCAAACTGTTCAGGCTTGAGAGTCAGTGACGAGAGCACGCAATTAAAGAGAAAGTTTCATCAATTTTTATGTTTCTTTCTCCCAAAAAAAATATTTAATTTTTTATTATTTTGAAAGTTTCTTTTGTTTTTTTTTTTTGAATTCTTATTTCTTGTTCTTGCATTCCCCGCAGGCTCTCTGTTTTCCTTATTTCGGAAATTCATCAAAACACTTGAGGAATCATCACTTTGTAAGTATTTGTACTTTTCCTTTACATATTCCATATCCATGAATCGATTAAATGAAAGGATATTTAAAAATTTTGCATGAAATTCAAAAATTAATAAAAAATTAAATATACAGTAAAAATACACTATCAGTTTATTTTGTTTTATTACAATTTATCGACAACATATATTTGCTATTATTTTTTATTCACACTAACTTGCATGGATATCCTTTGGTCTATGAATTCACACTAACTTATTTTTAAAAAAGAATAAATTATTCTGGTATATATATCTTTAATCTATTTTGAAATCAGTGTAGACAAAAAAATTTCTATGTATTTTGAAAAAACATTATGCATAAGCAATCTCAAAGAAAAAATAAATATCTTAATTAATAGTTTACTCTATATATGTTTGTTGAAGAAAGGTTTAATATGTAGCATCGCATAAAAACCATACATGAAAACTATTCCTTCTTTCACAACACACCAACACAAATGTGATATGTGTGTGTGTGTGTGATATATATATATATATATATATATATCTATTGGTGAGAGTGTGGCACATATAATGATATGGTTTAATGAACAGGTGAATCATGGAGAGAGAAATTCCGTATTCCCAGAGGACCCTGGACAGGTACCCGTTTATCATATTATATCATAATAATAATTATTATTATTATTATTTTTTTAAAAAAATTATGCATAATAATAATAATTATTATTATTAAATTTTTGTGCAAGAAATGATAAAAGTCCTTACTATTCACAATTTCTGTCGATTACGTTGGTTTTCCTCAGGACTTCATAGTGATTTTGTGTCTTTCTTTTTTAAAAAAGATAATGCTCTCATGAGAAAAGTATCTTTTTGTTTTATTATTATTTTAAAGTTATAACGTGAGATTTAAAAAAGGAGAAAAATATTATATATAATATATACACACAGACTGATGATTTCTTGTGTTTTGCTTTTGGGTCCTTTCTGTTCCCTTCGCGAAGCTCTTGAATAATGATGCTTCACTCAAAAGAAATGGAGCTTCAATTGCAAACCAGGTATTCTTTCTTTCTTTAATTTGATTTCAATACAAAAACAAACACATACTTTAATGAAGGTCCTTGATGCTTACACATTAATATATACTACCTCCAGTTCTTAATATAAGACTTTGTTTGACTTTTATTTTAGTTCTAAATATAAGACCCCAATCCACTCTGTCTCTTCTATTTATGTATTTTTTAAGGTAATCCTTCTAACAATAATAGTTTTAGCCAATACATTTGATTGGCAAGGATATTTTAGGAAAAACAATACATATTTATTATAAATAACTAACTTAATATTTTCTCTGAGTCTCTTCAAATTAATCAACGAACTCTTATAATTAGAACCGGGTAGCGTGTATATATATATGGACAATGAAAATCATATAATATTGATATGCCTCAGTTTGCTTATTATTGTTATTATTAATAACGAGGATGGGAATATCTAATATATCAGGAAAATGGAGAAGAAAAGGCAAAGGACTTGAGAAGCAGAGGATTATGTTTGGTGCCAATATCTGTGAGCCACCATTTTGGAAGTGATCATAATAATATCGGAGCTGATTTTTGGTCATCCACTTACCGCAGCGGTTTTTAATTAAGTAACTCCTTTCCATTAATTAAATCTGAGCCTTAATTCACTAATTAAATCCGTAGGCTCAGTCTATATATAGAATATAATTATAAGCAGGTTAAATTAATCCATCTCAAAAATAAATATGTAAACGTTACCCATAATTTTTAGTGTAATAATCCTTTTATGATGATGATACATATTTACATGTTCACCACTTTGCTTTGGTTTGCTTTTTAATTTATTCTTCCTTCTATTCACATGCGTAATTCAGTTCTCGTAGCTAGCTTCTGCATCCTGAGTAATCAATTTATCCTAGTACAAGACTGAATTAATATGAATAATGTTATATATTGCATTCGATCCTCTTTTTTTTTTATTGCATTCGATCCTTAATATAATACTCCTCCGATCCTTATTATAAGACCCAATTTGACTTTTTATTTGGTCCTAATTATAAGACCCAATCCATTTTGTTTCTTATATTTATGCATTTTTTTTCAAGATAATCCTTCTAATAATGATAGTTTTAGCCAATATACTTAATTAGCAAAAATATTTTAGGAATGACAACACTTATTTATTATAAATAACCAACTTAACTTACTTCCTTAATCTCCTCAAATAAGTCAATTGGGTCTTATAATTAGGACCGGAGGAGTAGTTAGTTTGACTTTTAGTTTAGTACAAATATAAGACCCAATTCACTCTGTTTTTTGTATTTTTTTTTCAAGGTAGTTCTTATAATAGCTATACATGTTAAAGATTTCATCAAATGATAATTCTAACTAATACATATGATTGGTAAAAATATGTTAGAAAAAATAACAACTATTTATTACAAATAACTAAACTAATTTTTTTAATCTACTCAAATTAGTTAACTAGTTCTTATATATTAAAGACCGAAGGTAGTAATATATATATATAATATGTGCGTTCAAGGTTCAAAAATTATCATCATCATGGTCATCATCTAGCATTTTCATTTTATTTGTCCCTGAATCTAACTAAGATGACTTATGTTTTTCATAAATGATATGTCAAGAAAACTGTTGATTGATCTGTAATTTTGGTTTGAGATTTGGTTTTTTTTCCACTAAGCTATTCATCACTATGCCTCCATGTAGTCTCTTGTGAGAACTGCTTAAATTAAATTTTAATGATGTATTAATCAATACTTAAAAAATTTAAGTATGATTTTAGTCCTTTAACTTTATACAATGTTTTACTTTATTCTCTTAATTTTAAAAAGTATAGTTTAAATGCTAAAATATTAAGTTTAATTTTTTAAAATATTGTGATTGTTACAAAAAAAATTATTTAAGACTAACGATTTAAGATTAAATTATTAAAAATACACTTTAATGAGTCAAATTAAAATTTTATAGAAAGTTAGATGACTAAATATATACTTTAGCTTTTTTAAATTAAAAGATTATATGTATACTTTAGTTTTTTTTAAAAAAATCATTTTTAAATCTGAAACAACAAATTCAATTTGATGAGGCCTATATTGCCTGCAGTTCAAAAGCCATTTCTCTTTCAAATATGGATTTTTATATAAAGTAGCAACTTAAATTTTTTTTAAAAAAAGTAATTTAATCATCCTCTTTGAAAGAAATAAGCATACTCTAAAAGAATACTGTAGAAAGGTTTATATAAAGTGTATTTTAATGAATATTAAGTCAATTTACAATATGATTATATGTGATTGGAGAATTTGATATAGTGGATATAAAGAACTTGATATATGAAAAAAAAAAAAACCTCTTCTTAATACATAATTATAAAACCATTTTTAAAATGATAAACATAGTAGAAAAAGAATTGAGTTAGAGTGTTAAAATACTATCATAGTTATAAAGAGTTTAGGTTATTCCGAAAACATCCCAAGTGACTCAGGATACATAAAACACCCATGGGTTTAACAACACGTAGAACAAAGCCTCAAAGCACAGTAACCGCCCATAAGCCCAACATAACATTCATCCCACAAAGATTTAGGGCACAAGAAACATAGGGTGCTTAACCCAGCCCACAAGTCATACACATAAAAGTATCACATACAGCACAGTCTTATGGCCTTCAGCTATTTTAACAGCATTCCATCAAATACAGTCATCTAAACAAAAGAAAGTATATGTCAACACAGTCGTGGGTCCTAAGATAGCAATATACATAACATTACATGCCTAAACCAAAAGAGGACTACTAGGCTATGTTCACTTATGCCTTTGGTTGCTTCCCTTCACGCCGAGCCAAACTAGATGGCTCTCTTGAAAAGCATTGATGAATAGTAGGGTGAGACATAAAGTCCCAGTAACCAAGTATTAATTTATGACATATACAAGTAGGATGGCAAGTTGGTGAAGTAGTACTCAAATATAGTTTAAGAAATAAATGATATTTTAATAGGTACAATCACATAAAAAGAGTATATCTCTCCATCCACAACACAGTTCATATGAAAGTACATATATGCAACAACACAATGAAATATGCCCTCCCATCACCTTACTCTTTCTTATGACTCCTTGACAAGGACCCGGGCTTTTTGTGCTGAGTAACCAGGTCAAAGGTTACCCCACTCACATCAAGCAACGGGCTCCCTCTTGTACCTACACTGCCCAAGAATGGACCATGGTGCAAGAGGTGTCTACCCAAGAGTTTGTTCTCAATTCCAGGCCAAGTAAAAGGAAGAACTACATGGGTCTAACAAAAAGGCCAAACACTGGGATCAATAGTGTAGGCATGCAGTGTGGGCTTCAAGAACAATTATCCTCCACATAACAAAATCCCAACCTCCACATATTAACCCCATGCATAGTCACGATATATATATAATCTCATAATTTTTTAAAGTAAGATTATATAATTTCAAACAAAGTACGATACATTTTCATTTTTTTTTCAATAACATAATATTAGTATATTAAATTCAGCACCACAAGAAAACAAAATTTATAATAAAGCACCACTCAAGTATACTTAAATCAACATACTTCTCACTTCACCAAAATTTGTCATGTAAGAAAATATACACTTTATTCACAGGCATAATTTCACAAATTAACTTGAGAAAATAAAAACATAATAAACACCTTACAATCCAAAACATGTATATAAAATAAATTAACCCCGGTTACCTCTACTTCAAATTTAACCTCACAGCTTGAGAAATAAGAGCACAAATTACAAACTCCGAAGTACAAGATAATCTACAAATAATATAGATACAATTTAATATACATACAAATAATTAACTTAAATTACATAGAATTTATTATTATTAATATTTATACATATATTTACTATCCAAAAATTCTTACTTCAAATAACAATTTTTCTCTACCCAAATAACTCATTTAAATTATAAATATTCATAAAATATTTTTTTATCTAATATTGTAAGAATCTCAATTTATAACTTAAGTTTCTAGTTTCAAAATTTTTCTAATAATATAGTCTTAACCTATTTTACATTTTAAACCGATTAAAATATCAATAATATATTAAGTAACCCAAATAAGTTATTTAACTTAAATTTAACTGGTAAAAACATTCTATATATCTTGAATAGTACATTTTCCAACTAAAATCTTAGTTTAAAATTCTCAAAACAATCAATAAACAAATATAAACCGATTAAAATTTCAATAATATATCAAACAACTCAAATAAATTATTTAACTTAATTTTAATCGGTATAAATATGATATATATCATAAATGACAGATTTTTCAACAAAATAAATTTGATTTTAAATACCATAGGTAATAAATGGATAAATCTAAATTGATTAAAATTTCTTAATAATAAATCTTTAAATTTTTACAGTCAAATATTTTCGAAACTCAATACTTACTCTATATTCAAATCACAAAATTTTCTCTAAACATTATAATGATACTACTAATATAAAGCTCTAAATATATAGGAAATACTTATGGAGAAAAATTTAATAGAAAGAAATGTTTAATATATTTATATGATTCCCAGAGCTTGTATGACTCTTCAAACTGCTAACACTTCTCTTCTTTCCTCTCGGTCTCTCCTTCTTCGCATCTTACTCTTTCTTTCCATTCTTTGTGATCACTTTCATTTTTTATCGTTCAAATTCCACCGTCCTTTCTCAATTTTTCTTCATTCATTAATGCTCTCTTCGTATTTTTCTTCCTTCAGTCAAAAGCTTTCCCCCAAAATTCCTCTCCCTCTTAAATACGTTCAGTTTTCAACGTGTTGTCCCTTTCCCTTTTTTTTTAATATTAATAAAATATTATTATTTAATAGTAATAAAATATAATATAATATATATATTTTTGAAATAATAACTTTTTTTTTAGGATGTCCAATTACAAATTACAATCCATTCAAAACCATAAATTAATCACAATTACATCCCATTTAAGTTATTGTGGAAAACACTAACGATGTTTCTTTCCTTTCACATGTACTATTAATTAATTAATTATAAAAATGTACGCTGATTAGTCAAGTAACATGTGAGTCAATTTTCAGTTTTTTATTACATCCTTTTTGCCACGATAAAAATAATAATTAAATAAAAATGGTAAAGCTGGAAAACAAAAGTAGTTGATCCTCATCTGCAAACTTTTCAAACAATTTCCAGAGAAAAAAACAAAGCAATACATCTTTATAATCCAACTTCGTAAAAATTTTGACACCACATATATATATGTGCGTGTGTAAGAAAGTCAGTAATATTTTAACAAGATTTACGATTTTTTCTATTGAAATTTACTTGTTTAATTTTTTATATATTAAACGATGATAATTTCAAAACCTAATCCAGGATTAGGTATATGAAACTTTTCATCAATGTTTACTTATTTGTAATTATTCCTTAAAAGTTGAAGAAGGGATAATTGTTTTATGTTTTTTTTTTGACCAGGATAATTGTTTGTATGTTACCTTTTCACTTTGAAAAGTAAAGCCAATGAGATAATGACTGTGATTACCTTTCTCCACTAACAGATTTAATTTATACAATATACTAGTATAATACTGCCTCCGGTTTTAATTATAAGAGCTAGTTGACTAATTTGAAGAGATTAAGGAAAGAAGTTAAGTTAGTTATTTGTCATAAATAGGTGTTGTATTTCCTAAAATATCCTTACTAATCAAGTGTATTGACTATAATTACCATTGTTAACAGGACTATCTTGGAAAACAATGCCTAAATATCAAAGATAAAGTGGATTGGGGTCTTATATTGAGGATCAAAATAAAAGTCAAAAGAGATTCTATATTAAGGACCGGAGGTAGTACTGATTATGAGTGTTTTGATTAGTTATGTGATAGTCCCATTCACCTAAGGTGGCTCTTAAATATTCTTTTGACCTAATTAATTGAAAATATGTTGAGTTCCAAAAAGCCTTATAAATATACTAGTAGTTTATAAGTTTGAAAGATTTTCTCATAAGATAAGCTAAGTTTTTTTGATATTGGGTTCTTTTTTTTAATTCTTTACCCATTATCAATGTACTTTTGTTATGAGATAGATGTTTAAAAAGAACGGTATCTACATAGTTCAGAATCTAATCGATAAGAGATTAAGTGAAATGTTATGACATGAAGTCACTAAGAATGCCGTCTCTCGAAAGAGGCCCATTGTTATGAGTTTTATATTAAAAAAATTTCAAAAATAAAATGTTACTACTCGTTGCTAAATCATTCATAAAATTGAAAAAAAAAAAGGGCACTGCACTTTGTTTGTGATTGCATTATTTCCCTGCTAACCAATGCTTGCGACAAATTGAAATAATATGTAATTGCGCACATACAAAGAAATTTTAAGCACGCAAAGGAAATTACTATGTTTTTTCCTTTTTGATTCCTTTAAGTGCTTTCAAAGTGGTGTCACTTTTCTAGTGCTTGGTGACTAATTCCACACCCCAATTGAAATAGGTCTTCTTGACTTTTTTTTTTTAATTTTCTTTTTCGATTCATTTGCGATTAAAATATTATTTTGGTATAATCCTTGCCATGATTTTGTTCTCATTTCGCAATATTATTGTAAAACTTGTCATCTCAAATCAATTGTCAAAATATGTTTTTCATCAATAAAATTATTCCGTGCGCAATAAGTGTTGAAAATTTCATGTAACGCTTTTTTTAAGGAAAAAAATTACTGAGATACTACAATTATTAAAAAAGAATGTAATTATTAAAAATTCTTATAAGCAGTCTGTAATGATAAATTATGGTGCATGAAATGACAACAATTTTATGTTGCTTCCTTATTATGAAATTTTGTGGTAATTATACTCTATCTAATATTTAGTATAGGACCTAGTTGAATAATTTGAAGAGATTAAAAAAGTAGTTAAATTAGTAATTTGTAATAAATATGTGTTGTATCTTTTAAAATATCTTTGCTAAGCATGTGTATTAATTAAAACCACTATTTAAACATTTAACATGTGTAACTATTATAAGGATTACTTTGAAAAAATAGATAAATATGAAAGATAAAGTAAATTGAGATTTTATATCTAAAATCTAATTAAAAATTAAATTAACTTTTATATTAAAAACTATTTGAGAGATTAAACGAAAAAAAAGACGTTAAAATGGGTCAAAGCCGGAAGCCTCCTTGTTTAAACAGCAAATCCAATGAGCGAGACGTTAAATATATTTGGGCTCGTTCATATGAAGCCCAAAATCTGTGAACATAAGCCGTAGCCCACAATTGCTCTTAAACTCTCTTAAAAAAAAAATTTTATCAACAGATTATTAGTTGAAATAGTAAGTCGTTTTAATTCTGCAAAGAAGAAAACACAAGTTCAAATTTAAGGAAAAAAAACCTACTTATTAGAAAGGTTTTAACACCACAAAAAATGTCTTACAGAAGTATTTATAAGAGAAATTTGAACTTGTAATTTTGCTTGTTATTAGCCCAATTCCAATGGGCACACTAATTATTCTTTCCAACGATGATATGGTATTTTGTTTCTCCGCTTCTTCACTATGTTCATGGATCCAGTCCAGATGATTTTAAGATTCTTAATATGGTTTGATTTTTAAAAATGTTGGCAGAAAATGGTGAGAAAACATTGATTTCCATTTCTGACCTCCATGAATGTTTGGACTCGCTATTAATCTATTATCACTGCCACGGCAATTCTCAATTGCCAATTCAAGGCACCAAACACGGGAGGCAAACAGGTTGTGTTGATTGGCAGAATTGAAAAATCAACAAATCAAAAGGAAGAAAGCAAAATCAGAAGAGGAACGCGGAGAGTTACAGGAGATGGCCACGCTTAAAACCTACCCATCCTTTTCTGGGTCATCTTGTTTTCCCCCGCACTGCAAGCTCACGCCCTTTTCATCTCTGAAATTCAGTGTACCCGATTCTCGTTCTGGGTATTTCCTTCTCTTCACTCTGTTTTCTCTAATTTCGACTGCTTAGTGATATATATACTTACTAATTTCGGTTTTTGCTTCAAGTGCCTGTGCAGTGGGCTCATCTATAGTAAACCCAATCCCTTGAGGAATTCGTCTCTGCGCTCAAATCTCGAGTTTCAAAAGGCTGCGCCTTTGGAAATGGCAGATAAGTGGGCTAACACGGCTCTTCTTGTCATCGACATGCAGGTATGCTCTTATCACTCCTCACTCAGGCCTTACCTCGTAGTATTAATCTGAACAAAGTGTAAATTATACTTCTGTATGCGAAATGCATGCTTGTGACGGGTCTTTCTAGTCCTACAAATTTTTATCTTGTTTGCCTCCAATTCTGCTAAATTAAAAGCTATGCATGTGGGGAGTTTCAATATGAGTGCTAGCAAAATTGAAAACACGCTGGTGGAAGTTAGCCTGTGGGATCAAATTTCTGTCTTACTCTCCGTTCTCTTTTAACTAGTACCTGGAGACCAAATTAAGGACTTTTAAAGGATCAAACTAGAATGTATGTGAGACGGATGAGACATAATAATTGAATCTTGGCGAAAGTAAAGTTTCTCTGGGCTTGGTTATTGCAGAGAGACTTTATAGAAGATGGCCGCCCCGTGGTAGTTAAAGGAGGCAAAGCGATAGTCCCCAATGTCGTTAAGGCTGTCGAAGTTGCTAGGCAGCATGGTATGCTCATAGTTTGGGTAAGCACAATTCATGCCCACTTTTCATTCTTGCCATTTCGTTTTGACCCGATGAACTGTGTTGTTTATGGCTGTGATAATGAAGATACAAATTTACAATATGTTAACCTGAGAGATTTGAACATCCAATCAGAATGTTCTATGGGGAATGAAGGAGGGATAATGGTTCGCATGTAAATGGAAATTTTTTCACGAAACAAGCCTTGCTATGAATTAATTGTTTAGTTGGTGGAAGCCTGAATGCTGAGTGAAGTTTCCAGGAAAGGTATATATAGTTGGAATAGTGAAGAAATGAAAAAGGCAAAGTTGTGAAATGAGTTTTATAATTCGTGTATTTACTTCCCAATACATGTTAGCTTATAAATACCCTGCACTGCTGTCAGCAGTTTTGCACATTTGCTTAGCTGATGTTTGTTTCCATCTCTCTTGAAGAGTCTGTATAATCTCTTATTACTGAAAAAAATAGAGTCTGTATAAGTAAAGAAAATTGAAGAGACATGTATCTTTCATTGTGTTATTAATTTTCAAATTTCCTTTCTTCTTGGGTAAAGTTGCTCCATTTTATTAGAGCAACTAACATAAAGGTTCCAAAGAAACATACTTGTCAAGCAGTTTATTATTTGCACTCATAGTTAGGTCAACAAATTTTATATTTGAAGGTCCAAAGGCATTACTTGTTTTGAGGTGCTTCCGCAAAATGTTTCCAGGTTGTACGTGAACACGATCCCTTAGGAAGAGATGTTGAACTCTTCCGACGGCATTTATATGGAGCAGGGGTAGTCGGACCAGCTATCAAGGGAAGTGAAGGTGCAGAATTAGTTGATGGCTTGGTAATTAAAGAAGGGGATTATAAGTTGGTGAAGACTAGGTTTAGTGCATTTTTTGCTACACATCTTCATTCATTCCTTCAAGGAGCAGGGATCAATAGTCTAGTGGTCACTGGTGAAAAGTTCAACCCAACAAACCGAATTTATTTATGCTTTTATGCGTGCATATATTGAATTCTCAAATTACTATTCTTAGGTGTTCAAACTCCAAATTGCATCAGGCAGACGGTATATGACGCTGTAGCATTGGACTATCAACCTGTAACTGTTATTGTTGATGCCACTGCTGCTGCCACACCTGAGATCCATCATGGTACGTCCTTTTCACTTGCTTAAGAGACTTGCAATTGGCTGAAAATTTATTTGGGATAACTATCAAAGATAGTTGAAATCCTTCTTTACAACATTTACTTATGAAAATACTGTGGCCAGAACAATTTCCTTTTAAGCTCTACTATATGTGTGTTTTATTGAATCCATTCAAGAATGATAAAATTGTGTGTCTTGTGATATTCATCTAAACTTTCTGGCTAAGGATCGGGTTTTTATTACTGTTGTAATAAGCATGACTATAGCCATATTTGCACTATGGCCTAATTCTTGCCTATACGTCAATGTTTCTTGAAAACTTCCCGTTTCACTTCTACACATTTTGCACTCGCTTCTCCAAGGATCACGAATGAGGGACATGTATGTCTTATCAATGAGTTGCTCACTATTGCAAGGGTTGGTTGATTTGTGTTTTATGGTCAATATAGTTCGAATTTCAGGGGAAATTATTTGTTTTTGCAGCTGTATAATGCAGTCAATAGCTTATACATCTAATATCTATTGATCAGGACCCATTAAAATTGATTTTAACTTGGAGAAAGTCATGATCCAGTGGTATGCCTGTGAGAAAGAACATAGTTGCATTCTGGGATGCTACCCTTCCCCTTGTGAATATTCCTTCATGTATCATTATATACCTTTGTGTTGTAGATTGTAGATGCCCTTTAGTCAATTTATTTTTTCTTTTAATTTCCCCCCTAAAAGACTCTGTGATAATCAAAGTTTACATCACTAGATCTTCATAATGGGCAATGGCCAATGTCTTTCTTTGTTTTCAGCCAACCTATTTGACATGAAAAATATTGGAGTTGCAACCCCAACATTACAAGAATGGAGCAATATGTATGAAGCTTGATCTGTGTGGAGCATGCAACTGTGGGATATCTCAGACGCTTAGGCTTTGATGTCTTCAGTGTGACAAACAGTGAAGCCAAATGAAACGCATGCATTGCTCAACCTAATGCCAGTAGAAAAAGTAGCTTATTTTCAATTTGACTTTTAAAAAAGTGAGTTTGAGTAAAAGTTAAATTGAGTAAAGTGAATTGTGTTTTGGATTGGAGTTTAAAAAAATCAGTTTGTAGAAGTGAGATTAGTAAAAAGTTATTTAGATTGTAATTAAGGGTGTGTTTGAATTAACGGTGGGAGAAGTAACTTTTTTTTAATGTGATTTTTACAAAAGTCAGATAGGATAATGTGATTTATGTTTGGATTAGATTTTGTAAAAAAGTCAGTTTGAGAAATTAAAACTTGTTTGGATGACTAATGAAAAAGTTAGTTTATATGCAAAATGAACAAAAAGCATATGAATTTTATTAAGTAATACTATCTCCAATTCTTAATATAAGAGTTCGTTTGACATTAAATTTGATTCTAAATATAAAACAACTATTTATTATAAATAACTAATTTAACTTTCTTAGTTTTTCCAAATTAATTAACTAGTTCTCGTATTAGGTACCGGAGGTATCACATATTTAATATCAAATGTATATAATATGACAATTGTCAAAAAAATATTGAAAATAAAATCATTTAAAATAAAGAAATTAATTTATTATTAAAAAGAAATTAAATAATGCTACCTTTCCACTGTACTGTTACATCCCACCGGTAAAAGCAGGATTGATTAGCTTTTTTCATAAGTCCATTTGAGATCCAAAAGTCAGATTGTATAAACGTTAAACCAAACACTACATTTTTTGAGAAAGCATCGTTTGGCATTTGAATCAAATGTTTTGGTGTCAAAATGTGAAGTAAAGTAAGTTTGTTTGTTAGATTATCAAAATGGGTATGAATTTTAATAAATAATCAAATATGATTAAAAAAATGATTTTACATAGTACAATAAATTTAAATTAATTTAATAGGAAAAAGTGAAATTTAATGAGTGAATTAAATTTTAAAACTTTAGAGAAATTATAAAAAATATTTTAAATATAAAGTGAAACATGATTAAAAAATAAATTTATATAATACAATGAATTTAAATTAATTTAATATGAAAAAGTGAGATTTAATGAGTAAATTAAATTTTAAAGTTTAAAGAAATCATAAAAAATATTTTAAATATATCCAGAGGTTGAGAGAATATTACACGAGAGACCTTTTCTGATTGGAAATAATGAAGAGGAGTGAGAAAAACAAAACCCATATGACATGTCCAACAGTCCAATAAGCTCGGTTTTCATTTCAATAAGCTCCTTATGCGAGCTTATTGTAAACGTACGTTTCTGATAGCTTTTGATCACAAATCTAGATACTTCAGCAGTTCTCCCAAACAGGCTTCAGCAAAAATTAATGCACAATTGTTTTTTCTTTCCTTGGAATGCTTCTCCAATAATAGTTTGATCAGTATCAACAGTATGCAGTAATAGCACAGGATGATCTTTCAAAGATAATATTTTAGAGACTATAATATTGATAGAAATAACAATGGAGTTGATATTCTTATTACTAGGTTTACCAAAATATAACATTTTTTGATTAAGGTGTAAATTTGTTTTGAAAATTTTTCATTCAAGAGTGTTGGGTATTTGGAATTTGTTTGAGAGCAAATATGCCTCAGAAGTTTAAAACCGTAGCAAAATTATCTTATACCCTTAAAAATATTAACATTTTAACGGTCAACGTTAGTTTTTTTATAGTAAAGGGTAATATTACCAAGATTTTAAACTTTTATGACAAATTTATTCCCAAAACAAACTTATGGATATCCAAAGTTTTTGAGTAAAAATTTTTAGAACAAATTTACACTTTAATTCAGTAGTTTTTAGTAAAATACAAAAAAGAACAATTTTCTTGCAAACAATTGTATCACTCTCTAAATGAAGCAAATATCATAAATATTTTGATTGAAAATTTGACACGTTTTTCTAAAAAAATAAATGTATTGTTTGAGTTATAAATAGTATTCCCTCCAGTCCTTGGTATAAGACTAATTTTATAGTATAAATTGCATTACAAAGTTAACTTTATATTAAGAATTAGAGGAGTATTATTTTCTATTAATATTAATTTCATATGTCAAATTGACAAATTATACTCCCTTTGGTCCTTATTATAAAGGGTTAACAAACTAATTCACACAGACTAAGAAATGATAGTTCTATCATAAAATGTACACCGAAAGTATACAATTTTTCAAACCTATACTCATAACAAATTTCGACGAGTTATTGAAAAGTTATTTACATGAGTAATATTACCCTCGATCCTTAATATAAGAACTAGTTGATTATTTCGATTTAAGAAAATTAGTTAAATTCGTTATTTGTAATACATATGTATTATCTTTCCTAAAATATTTTTATTAATCAAGTGTATTGGATAGAACTATTGTTATTACAAAGACTACTTTTAAAAAATAAATAAATATAAAAGACAAAGTGAATTAAAATCATATAATTAGGATAAAAATAAAAGACAAACAAGTTGTTATAAAAACCGGAGATAGTAATAATTTGTAATTGGGGATAAATTAGGAAAAGATTTATCAATGACCTTGTTAACTCCTTATAATAAGGATCAAAATTTTATTCATGACAACCTTTTGTGGTAGGGACTAGAGGGAGTATGAAAGGAGATGAAAACAAGAGTGAAGCTAGTCGATTGTCTAAACTCTAAACAAAGTGGTCCAAAATTTTAGCTACATAACTCAATGGTAAGAGGCTCATTTTCAATTATGATTTACAAAATATGAGGTATGTAAAAAGAATACTATCTCAATTTACGTGAAATATGTATAAGCATTTAAATAAGTCAATGTATTACATTAAAGGAAAAAAAGGGCCAACCTATTTGCTAGCAGACTCGGTATTAGGTAGAACTGATTAATATACAGATTACATAAAAATTAGTAATATTCATTTGATTTTTAATATATGGCCTAAATTAAGAGTTGATGTTGGTCTTATATGGAAGACTTATTTTATATATTTATCAATTTTTTCTTAAATTAACCCTATTAATATTCTTTCAACAATAATCAAATAGGCAATAGAACGAAGAAATTAAGAAAGATGATTAGAATGTTTTAGAAAAAGTATAACTTGTTAGCTAATTTAACTAACATTTTTAGTCTACTTGAATTAATTAATTAGGGTTTATAGTAAGAACCACATGAGTAATATATTTTTCTTAAACCATAAAATACAAAATTTAAACAATAATTAAAAAAGACACATAACATTGTAAGCAAATTGATTTTTCTTTTCTACCAACTGCAGACATATCGGGTACTATTGGTAACAAGTTTTAAACTTTTGAGCATGCAGTATCTCTAGTCCTATTTATAAAATTTTATTTATAAATTATAAATAAGATTTTATAAACAGAATCAGAGGTACTAATTGATAAGAAAACAAAACGAAAAACGTTACCGGGAACAGAGCACTAAATGATCATGACTGAGGCCTAAAAAGTAATAAATGAATCTGACAAAAGAATGAATAAAATAAGAGAACTCGAGTAGCACGAGCGGTTCAGCGAACCAGCTGCAGAGGTTTAAGCAAGTACGCACTGCTTAATGTGGAACCATGAGCACAGAGTTTGTGGAATTGTGGGCGCATTATTTGAAGCCCTGATTGAAATTATTTCATTTAGGAAGGTGTTTGAAAATGTTTAAAAGTTTTCTAAAAAGTATTTTTCTGTAAAATGAGATAAATTTCTCTACATATTTATTTCATAAACCGTAAAAATATTTTTAAAATCATGGTTTGGTTTACATCCAAACACCTCATTAGAGTAATAAAACTATTGGTGATTCATTTTTTAAGACTATGATGCAATAGAAAACCAAGTAATCCCATGCTCACCTTAGCTAAAGAATTGGTTTTAATTTTATATGCAAGACATTAATTCATTTTATTATTCATGCTTGTCATTTTTTTTAAAACTAAGTTATCTCATTTATAAATAACTTATAATCAAATAATATTATGTAAGTATTTTAAGATATTATATCACATATGTTATAATAAAATAATTTATTTAATTCCATTAATTTTTCTAAATTAATTAAGCTGCTTTATATTAATAGAAAGATACATCCTCATTAAGAGAAGAGAGATCCACGTAGTCCAGTGTGAAACAAAAGCGGCAAAGCGCAACGTCCAGACAATTTACCGAAAGCAACGTGGGACCTACTTCCCCCCTTATGTGCTGGCCTGCTAGGCATGCCATGAAAACACAATACCATAAAAGGGCATTAATCAACATATCTTCAAATCAATACTAGTACCATATTTAAGCCCAAAAATAACGAATTAATAATAGTTAAGTTCTTAATCTTTTTTAAAAAAGTTGCAAATATCCATTACAGTTGGGAAAAAAAGTCAATTATAAATTGAGAGTAACATTTAAGATTTAAATGTTTAATTACAGTTTAATCTGAGACCTGATTCTCTGTACAATCTTCGCACACTTACATTGTGTGTCCACAGAGAAAAAATTGTCATCCCCATGTCATCTTTCAAGCGTTTCCCACTTTTTGTTCAATTAGTTTCACTTTTTCCCTTCTTTTCTCCCTTGAACTACAGAAAAGATGATATGTTTGGACTGTTTCTTTAGGGACCATACAGTGCATTACTGGTATCAGTTTTGAGTCTCACCTCAGGCCTATATCTTTCAATCAACACCTCTTCAAACCCAAATGGATCATGGCATAAATCCCTGAAATAATCATCGTCCTCTGCACGTAAAGTTCTCTGCTTTTTCCCACTTTGTCACTTTTTTTTCCTTGTCTCTTCTATAACGGAGATGGAAGCCATGGGTTCTTCTTCTTGTTCTTCTTCAGGTGAAGGCGGAACAATGGCTCGTCCTCCTCTGCTTTCTCAAACCCAGAGACACAAAGGTGGCTTCATCACTATGCCCTTCATTATAGGTATTACTTTGCTCCAATCCATTCATTTCCAAACAACATATTTACTGGTTTTGTTACATTATTAATTTCTGTGGCATAATCTGGTTTTGGTTCATAATGTTGCAGCAAATGAGGCACTTGCCAAGGTGGCGAGCTTAGGGATTGGGCCGAACATGGTTCTGTATTTGATGGGGGGTTACGGACTTCATATAGCCGCAGCCACAAGGATACTCTTATTATCCTCTGCTGCTGGAAATTTCACCCCTTTGGTCGGTGCTTTTCTCGGTGATTCTTATCTGGGTCGGTTCCTCGCTGTTGGCTTAGGTTCTGTCTTCACTTTCCTGGTATTCTTCCTTTTCCCCTTCGTTTTCTCTTTAAGGAAGAAGCGAAGTTCAGTTCACAAGTGTATCTTGCTCTTTCACTGTTTAATTATTGCAATACATAGTAAGGAAGTGATGGAATCCCGCTAAATATATAGCACAATGATTTGACTACTGCAAAATATATACTACCTCCGGTTCTAATTATAAGGCCCAATTGACTAATTTGAGGAAATTAAAGAAGTAAGTTAAGTTAGTTATTTGTAACAAACAAGTGTTGTCATTCCTAAAATATCCTTGCTAATTAATTGTGTTGGTTAAAACTATCATTATTAGAAGGACTATTTTGGGAAAAAATGTAAAATATGAGAGACAAAATGGATTGGAGTCTTATAATTAGGACCAAACTAAAAGTCAAACGGGGTTTTATATTAAAGACCGGAGGTAGTATTGATTAATTATTGCAATACATTACTATGCTTCATTAATTTGTTGACCGATGCTGTTTTGACTGAGTCTGTCATAATCTGCATCATCTCAGTTTGTGCTAATAACTTCAACGAGTCAACTTTCTACTAGCAATGAACAATCTGTAGGTCATTTTTCTACTAACATTAAACAATCTGTAAGATCTTACAGATTGTTTATTGTTAGTAGAATAAAATAGACTAACACGATAACGACCGTAACTGCATTTTCATAAGAGAAGGACAATGACGCAATAGAGAGGAGGAATGATGATTCACTGATTACTACAAGAGAGACCCAAGTTTATGGTTCACCAAATGTTGTATTACTTCCGGCCCTTAATATAAGAGCTAGTTGACTAATTTAAATAGATTAAAGAAATTAGTTAAGTTAGTTATTTGTAATAAATAAGTATTGTCTTTCCTAAACCCATTATTACAAGGACCACATTGAGAAAAAATGGATAAATATGAGAGACAGAGTAAATTGGGATCATATATGTAGAACTAAAATAAAAATCAAACGGGTTATTATATTATGGACCGGAGGTAGTATTAGAATAAAATCATAAAAAATATGCTTATATTGGGATGTATGATGATCATCATGGGAAAGATTATTCCTAGGAATCCTGAAGACTTGAAGCAAATAAGACCTTACTTTCTATCGTACAAAATATTAACTTCCATAGTAGCACACAGGGAAAGCTGGAGATTCTTCATGTGGTATAATAGAGAATAAGGCCTACAAGAACAAGATTTTGGGCTTGACGCACTAATATAGCATCATTAAAGTTGAATAATTTATCTAACTGTATTGTGCAGACTTTAAATTACCCGCTGGGTGAGTTGGCATTCAAAATCTGCTGAGTAATGTTTTCTTCTCTAATTGACAGGGAATAACACTCTTGTGGCTAACAGCCATGATGCCACAGGCAAGACCACCACCTTGCAACCAAGCAACAGAAATATGTAGCCCAGCAACTTTAGGGCAAATGATTCTCTTACTCTCTTGCTTTGCTCTCATGAACATTGGAACCGGTGGGCTGGGTTGCTTATTAGCATTTGGTGCAGATCAAGTGAACAAAAAGGATAACCCCAATAACCAGAGAGTCTTAGAAATATTCTTCAGCTGGTATTATGCTTCAACTGCTGCTGCTGTCATAATTGCCTTCACTGCAATAGTTTATGTCCAAGATCATTTTGGCTGGAAACTGGGTTTTGGAGTTCCTGCTGCACTAATGTTCTTATCAACCTTCTTGTTCTTCCTTGCTTCTCCTCTTTATATAAAGCGGAAACCAACAGCTAGCTTGATCACTAGCTTCTCACGTGTCGTTGCTGCGTGGTATAAGAACAGGAAACTTCAGCTTCCACCCAAGAACTCACCTGGAAGGTATCATCATGAGGAGGGCTCTGATGTCCTTGTTCCATCTGATAAACTCAGGTGATATCAAAACTCCCATTTATCGGACTTTAGAGAATTAAGTAGATATTAGGCTTGTCTTTCTATCAAAATAGCTTTAACCATTTCAATGGGACTTACCTTCAGATTATTTATCTTTAATTCATTCTTCACTTAGTCAAAATGGGAATCTAATATATTTTAATACCATTCTTCATGAATCAATGTGCAACATTAGGTGACACCTTTATTTGTACAGGTTTCTGAATAAGGCTTGCTTGATCAAAGATCCAGAAAAAGATATAGCCCCAGATGGTTCAGCCACAAATCCATGGAGTCTCTGTACTGCACGGGAAGTGGAAGAACTAAAAGCTATCATGAAAGTGATTCCACTGTGGTCTACTGGGATAATGATGTCGGTTAATGCTAGCCAAGGCTCATTTCCGTTGCTCCAAGCCAAATCCTTGAATAGACATATCACATCAAGCTTTGAAATCCCAGCAGGCTCATTGACTGTAATCATGATATTCACAATATTTGTGTGGGTAGGTATCTATGACCGTCTCCTCCTTCCTCTAGCATCAAAGATCAGAGGCAAACCAGTTAGGATTGGTGCAAAAAAGAGAATGGGAATTGGGTTATTCTTCTACTTTCTCCAATTGATTGTTGCAGCAGTCGTGGAGACTATAAGGCGAAGAAAAGCCATTGAAGAGGGACATATTGATGATGTTCACGCAGTTCTTGACATGTCCATAGCGTGGCTTTTCCCTCAACTTTGCCTTGCAGGCATAGCAGAAGCATTCAATGCAATAGGCCAACAAGAGTTCTATTACTCGGAGTTTCCAAGGAGCATGTCGAGCATTGCCTCGTCATTGTTTGGGCTGGGAATGGCAGGTGGCAACTTGGTGGCCACCATTGTGTTCAGCACTGTGGATGACATAACTTCAAGAGGAGGAAAAGAGAGCTGGGTCTCAGATAATATAAATAGGGGTCGTTATGACAGGTATTATTGGATTCTTGTCACAATGGGTGGTGTTAATCTGCTGTATTACCTGTTTTGTAGTTGGGTTTATGGACCAACTTCTGATGAATTACCGAAAGAAAATGAAGAAATTGCTTCAATGGAGGAAGACTTTACTGAAGCAAAAAATGGGGATAACGATGAAAAGGACAAATAGGAGAGGATTGATGGACATGTTGAGAAGTTCCAAAAGTTTCTTGGTTAATAAACCAGAGATCGAATAGCCATGATTGTTTCCTTCCCCTTAGAAATTTATAGTTAGAGATGTGAATAGGCTTCATCCATATATATATATATATATATATATATATATATTGCATAGTTTCACTTTTATATCAATAATCTTGATTGTGGTATGGATGAAATTTCAATGCTGGAGATGAATACACTTTTGAAGGTAAAAAAAGGCCTATTTGTGAAAGATATGTTGATGATAAGGAGAGGGCTTAATTTACCTGTCATCTAAATTAATTATAGCTATAAACTGTCAGCTAATAACCAAAATTTAATTATATCAACAGCATCTCAAATTTAGACAATACAAACCCTTTAATCCTACTCCTATAGTGTTAACCTTCAATGATAAGAGATCCGGGCTGGTTTTTCAGTTTTATCTGGCCTGTTTATTTGATCTTTCATAGGCTTCCAAATGCAAAGTAATATTCCTCTTGTATTAAATATAAAACTTATTTTATAGTGTAATTTATATTATAAAAAAGGTTTGGAATCGGAGGAGTAATTTTTTCTTCCCATAAATAAAACTTCATAAATTATGTCACCGTGCATCTAAATAAGAGTAATTTATTTTCACTAATTTTGCTCAAAAATTTGTTTTCACTAATTTCGTATTAGTAACACCTCCAAACATTATGGCAACATCGAAAATTGTCCTTGTCTATGGATCTGCCACATAAAACAGCAAGATGCATAGGGCAGGAATGTGTAGTATAATCCGAGAAAAAAAGAAGTTCAATTAGTTAACATTCCCTCCTCTCATTAAAATAAGAGGTCTTTAATTACTTTAAATAGATTTACTAATACGTTTTTTCTCCAGAACGAGTTCGCCACCACTGTAGCAACACCATCAAGTCAAATGAATTAGGTAGTTATAATAAATATAACAAGATTTATTTAAAATACCCATTTTTAAGTAGACAGATGTCTTATATTTAGAATCAAATTTAACTCCCAATCAGTTTTGATATTAGGGACCGAAAGGAAGAATATACTACCCTAATCTTTATTATAAGAGCTACTTAATTAACTAATTTGAATATATTAGGAAAGTCAAATAAATAAATAAATGATAATAAATATAATATTGACTCCCTAAAGCATCCTTCTATAACATTAAAATACATACATATATTTATATATCAGTTTTTACATTGGATAAATTGATTTGAAAGAAATGATAAATATAACAAATAAAATAAATTAAAATCTTATATTTATGATAAATTTTAATCCCTGATTAGTTCTTGTACTAAATATCAGAGTGAGTAGTGTACACCTGGCTGAAGTTGGAATCAAAATCATGGACGGCTTTGATAAGGGGCGGGCGGCCGGGTGGGTATGATGCAGACAGGTCATATGCTAATCCGGTATTGCTTAATGCAGGAACACGTTAACAATGTCATGTGAACGTTGACGCGTGGATGATAAGGAACAAAAAAGCACAAGATCTCAACCCTTCTCTCGCACGGTCTTCAATATGCTACTTTCTGCCCTTATTGTAAAAACTAATTAAATAATTTGAATAAATTAAGAAAGTTTGTTAAGTTAGTTACTTGTGATAAATAGGTATTGCCTTCCCTAAAATATTCTTGCTAATCATATGTATTAGTTAGAGTTACCATTTGATGAAATTTTTAACATGTGCAATTACTACAAAGACTACTTTAAAAAAATAGATAAATATGAAAACAAAATGGATTGGGATCTTTTATTTAAAATCAAGTTAAAAGTCAAACTAGATCTTATACTAAGGAATAGAGGTAGTGAATTAAAGAGAAGAACCAATAGGGAGTAATATTTATAGGAAAGAATCATAAAAATTAAAATTATTTAAATACAAATTTAAAAATATTATATTGTTCCTATTCAAACCTCCCGTATTTTCTCATATATTTCTTCCTACATTTTATTTTTCAAAATAATACAAATTAATAAATTTTACTAAATCAAACATGGTTTCTCTCAAAATTTACAAACTACAACCTAAGTAAATTTTTTTTTAAAAAAAGAGAAAATATTGTTCAGCCATGTAAAAATTAAATTTTTATTTTCTTTATAAAAATTTTAAATTTTCATTTTAAAACTCTCACAAAATTTAATTGCAAATAAAAGTTATATAATTTTATTTAAATTTAGATTATTATATAATTTATCATATAAAATTTTTTTAAAATTTCAAAGAAAATGATTTCTTTAAATTTCTTAACATTACATGAATTTTTTATTTTAAATCTGATATAAAATTTTATCAAATAAAAAATATTATACGAATTTTTTTGAATTTTTTTAAATAATGTGTATAATAAATTATTTAATCATCTAAATTTTAATAGAATTATATAACTTTTATTTTCAATTAAAATTTGTGATGATTTTAAAAATAAAATTTTAATTTTTTATAAAGAAAATAAAACTTTAATCTTTACATGAATTTCCATTTTTTTAAATTAATTTTATGCAAGTTGTAAACTTTGTGAGAAATCAGGTTTAATTTAGCAAAATTTGCTATTTTTCATTAGTTTTAAAAATAAAATGTAGGAGGGAATATAGGAGAAAATATAAGAGGTTTGGACAGGGACAACATGGTTTTTTTAAAATTTATATTTAAATATTTGGTCATTTTAAATAATTTCAATTTTTATGATCCTTTCCTATAAATATCACTTCCTATTGATCCTTTTTTCTAATTCTGTTATTTTTCTCCTCTCAATAATTGATTTAGAAAACTTAAGCGGTGTTTGATTAATAAAAACATTTTTTAAAATGTTTTCACGTAGTTTGATATGAAACTATTCTTACATACTTATTTCATGCACAGTAAATTTGTTTTTATAACTATAATTTGGTTTCTGCCTAAACATTATCTTAGAAGAAACCATTGGCTTTTACTCCTTCATTGTTACTCTCACATTAAAAGCTTTTGTCCAATATAATCTCCTTTCTATATCGATAGAACAAAGCCTTTTCTTTTTCGTGCCAGCCATGGAACAAAGCACTTGCTCTCATAATATAATGCCATTTTTCTGGTAGGCACCATCTCGAGCTATTATTGCATGATCTTAAATAACATGATACATTTTTCAATTTTAAATGTAAAAATTCAATAATTACTTTATACAAATAAAAATATATTTGAATATGTTATTTATAAAAATGTTTTCATTTCCCTGAAATAAAGTACAACTTTTCATGATTTATATTAAAACTATTCTTTTAATAGAATACCTCTTAATATGTGTAAATAATTGAGTTTATAAAAAATTATAAATTAAAAAAGGTAGATTAAAATTTTATATTTAGAATCAAAGTAAATTATTTTATTTATTTTTATATTTAAAGTGGGAGGGAGTAGTAGTTTTTCTTATATAGAGTATTATAAAAAATATTATTTTTTTGTTTAATATTACATAGTACTAAGATTTGTATTAATGGATGTCAAGTGTTCCACCTCCCTACTGCATGACTTTTTCTTTTCTTCTTTCATTTTAAAGATAGATCATTACACCATTTTCATCTCGATTTTAAAGATGTCTAGCACTTTGTATATGCACATATATAAATCATTATATATGTGTGTGTATGTACACACACAACATGCTAAGTGTTTTATTTTAGCAAAAATTATTTGTTTAATTTACTTGATGAAGGATATAGCCAAATCAAGTTAATTACGTTGTGATAAGCATACAGTATATTTAGAGTTTCGAGAAAATTTTAGGGTAAAGTAGTATCTAACACTATAATATTATTTGTTTATGGTGCATTCAATATCTTAATTTTTTTTTATTTTTAACACCTTAATCTTATTTATAATGTATCTAGCACCTTAAACCATAAATAAAATTATGATGTTCCATGTAATGATATTGAGGTGCTGAATGTGCTATAAATAAAATCAGGATATGAGATGTAACTGTAAAATAATATCAGAGTATTGGATACAATTTTACTCTAAATTTTATTAAGAATTTGTGCCCATTTGATTTATTATCGCTCCTTTGTTTATCGCAGATTTCTATCAACCAATTGAAGCAAATGAACGTAACTTCGTCTTACAAAAAATATGGAGCACATATATTAATGCGGTCCTCATTTTTTTAAAAATCTAATTCACCACCTACTTTTCATGTATAAACGAGGAAAGAGTTAATTATAATATAATTATTAAACGTGGTTTGACTCATTGTATTCAAAATTTGATATATCATACAAATAAAAACCTTTTCTCCCGATCAATTTTCTGTTTGAAAAATCGAAAATTTCACGTAAATATGAATCTCTTGTACTATTGTCAATATGATAATAAAATAAACTCAAAACATGATAAGCTACTTAAGAACGTAAATTGATTTTCAATATGAATAAAAATAGTTGAAGAATTGTTTTTTTAATTAAAAAACAGAAAGTATGTAAGAAATTAAAAAAAAAAAGCTTACTTAATTTACAAAAAATAAAATGAAGAAAAACTAAGTCCAAAGTTTTTAGTAAATATATATCCTAAGTAATATGTGTGTATAATAGTTCAATGAATTGGCAAAAAACAAAAATTCAGTAAAATCTAAATCCAAGGACATAAAATAATAATAATCAAGAAGGAAGCTACTAATACTACAAAAAATTTGATTTTTAGTATCGTTGTTGAAAGTCTAAAAATCACCACTAAAAACTAAAAGTCGCCGCTAAAAACTCACTGCTGAAAACTAAAAGTCGTCGCTGAAAGTTTTCAGCGGCGACCTTTTGTCACTACTAGATCGTTGCTCCAATGGCTGTGACTGATAAGTATTAGTGGCAACAAACTTATCAGCAAAACCAATAATGTTTGTTCTCTTCCTAGTAGATACTTGCATCGATGGCACGATGGTAATCTTAGCTTCTACTGTTCTGCACTTCTACGCTACGTGTGGCCGCGTGTGTGTAACAGGGAGGGAGGAAGTGAATTGACCAAGTGTCGAGTGAATGTGAATATGTGATTACTAGTTAGGGATTTAGGGTTTTGCTTGGACAAGTAAACAGTGGTCAAGCTGAAGCTGTACAAAAAAGATATAAATAAAAAAAAATTTTGGCGCGCTTAAACGGGTTGGGTGCAGCCCTACAGGCCCGGCCCTTTTAATTTTCAGCCTTGTAGGGCTGACCCTTTTAAATCCAAGTCCTTTTTGAAGACCCTAAATTATAAACTCAATCTTTGACTTAAACGGGCTTAAATGATGGGTTCGACCTGTTTTTCCGACTCTAAATTGGTGGGTAGTGGTAGTAGAAGAGGAGAGGAAGTTTGAGTTGTGAGAGAAATAGAAATGAAGGTGTGAAGACAGAGGAAGCCTGAAGCCATAGTGCTAAACTCGGTGCAGAGGGTTCTTCTTTTGCTTATTTGTTTTGCAAATGACACTGTATGAGTCCTCTTTTTTAATTTTACAACATTTAAGCATGGTTCAAAATTTCTCTTCCTATACTCTTTTTTATTTTAAAAAAATTGTCTCAAATTAACAATATATTTGTGGTAAAAAAAATAACAATAACTTATTTGAGGATAGAATGTGAATTTAAAATTTTATAGTATTAAGTAAACAAATAATGTAGAATTAAATAAATAAAGTTGTGTGCTAACAGCCCATCAGAGGTAGTGTTTTAAAAGTGAGACCAAACACAAAATCAAAAAGACGAATGAGTCACAATTTTTATGGTTCAACCGGTCAGACTGCCAATACAACCAGTAATGTCATAAATTTAACAAGAAAATATTATATGTGTATATATAATAATACAATGTAAGAAGTAAAATTTTAAAAAAAATTAAACAACACAGATATACAAAATAAACAAATTACACCAACAAACATATTACATAAACAATTTAGAAGACAGTTTAAATAATAAATAAAAATAATAATCATAAATAAATATTAATGAAAATTGAAAAAATAAAAAAGAAGTTAAAAAGCAAAGCATTTTGCAATCAATTGGTCATTTTTTTAGCCATTTTAAAATATGAGAATTGGTTTCTAGATAGAATAGGCGGCGCTCCTACTCTACGGAATCATTTTTTATATTTAGTTTGTTTTATTTTCTTCTCATGAAAAAAAATTGAGTGGATTAAGACTTTGGGTAAAGAATAGCTTATTTATTGTCAATAGATTTTAATTTTTCAACCAAGTGAAGGAAGGTCGCCGACATTAGTTCGTTCTCTCCTAGCCATGTTCATTAAGCTTCTGTTGTGCTATTATTTTTCTTCTATTGTCGAATCTCTAATTATAATCAGAAAAAAAGAGGTACAATTGTTGATTTGTGATCTTGTTTCCTATTTTCTTTCTCTCATTTCTCTCTATTTTCTTTCTCCCTTCCATCCCAACCATTTGTACTTGCTTTTGCTGCTTCTTTTATTAACAAAAAGCATGAATGATTTGATTTCATAAAAAACCATTACTGTTCCTGGCTCAAAAGCCGATTTTTAGTGGTTCAAAATGGTCAAACTCTTCAAATAGTTGAATTATAAGAAACGAACTGTTAAATTTTTCAACTGCCGGCTGGACTAGTCTAACTATCTAATTTAGTCCAAGTTTTAAATCCATGAATGGTGATGGAAACAAGTGTAGTATCAGATGAAGACTAATTATTGAATGAACTTGTTGTTGCCAACCAGAAGGAATGGTCATTGAAGAGCTTGGTACTATCAAACCTGAGGAGTATGCTATTATTGTACCTTGATCATCTTGGCCTTGCAAATTCAGGCCCATTATGACTACTCTGATACCACATAGTTTTATTTGAGGTTGATTGACTTATTTATTGAATAAATAGATACATAAACCCTCAGTTAATGATATTTGGCCAAGACTTTTAGTGATATAGAATCAAAACATAAAATACAAACATAAAAGATATTTAACACAATCTAAATTAATTTAAATTTGTGGCAGCCTTATTAGAAAAAGCTAAACCTCGACAGGAACATTTCTTATAATGTGCGAGTTTCTCCCTATTATGTATGCACTACACTTCATACTTCCCATTAGCCATAATTTTTATAAATTTTAATATTTTATTAATGTATAATCAAAATCAAAACTTTTGTAGAATTTTAATATTTTTATTGCACACAGTTATATATAATTTTTCATTAGAATTATGAAATCATATTATTAATTAATTATAATTGAATTGGATAGCCATGATCCTAATATTATTTTTAGGAAGAAGATTTTTTTTATTGAATTAGCCTCAAAGATTAGAGTATTGTTATAACTACTTAAAAAAATTGTCTGTTTTAATTTGAAAAATATGGTCGTATTGTATAAATAGGATACGATCGTCAAGTCGCCCGGCCAAAAAAAAATTTTCTAGTAGCTTTCTTTTCAAGTTTTACTTGCCAATGTTATTCTTAGTGAGGAATTCTTAGGTACTCCTAGAGTACCACGTAACCTATATGTTGACCAATGACATGATGCCATGTGAACCAATTTTATCCCATCTGTCAACTGAGATGTTAACTCTCACACTCTCTAATATTTTAATAGATTCATACAGTAATTCTTGCCGTTTTTAATCTCTTATATTCCCTCTCACGTACATCCCTTTCTCAGTACCTATTCGGCAATTCCCCCTCTCTCATTCGGGCACATCACTCAAGACCCCCTCTAGTGCTTCTCTTCCCTCCTTCATACTTGCATTGCAAAAATTTTAAAATGATTTTTTTTCATTCCACAAATTTTGTTTACCTTTATATTTATATAAAAAATATAATAATAATAATTTTATATATTAAAATAATTTAAATGGTTGAATTTGAAGACAAAGTTAATAAAATTTAAAAATTTTCTTAGCCTAGATGAAACATATTAAAAATGATTTATAAATAGGATAGGAGAAATAAAAATTAATGGACTAAAAATATGCTATATAAATTTAAACAACATAACTAAAATGTAAATTTGAAAAATCTAGCCTAACTCAAAAATTTGTTGGGAATTGCAATAATTCAAAAGCTTGCATAAAATTCAAAAGACTGGTAAATTTATATAATTAGAATTATAATTTTGATACATAATTATTTCAAGATTTAAATGATTTTAATATATAAAATTATTATTATATATATTTTATATAATATAAAGGTAAATAAAATTTGTGGAATGAAAAAAAATCATCTTAAAAATTTTGCAATACAAACATGAAGCAAGGAAGAGAAGCGGGGGGTCTTGCTTGATGTGCCTGAATGAGAGAGGGGAAATAGCCGAATAGGTGCTGAGAAGGGGATGTATATAAGAGAGAATATAAGAGATTAAAAAGGGCACGAATTACTATACGAATTTATTAAAATATTAGAGAGTGTGAGAGTTAACATCTCATCTGACAAATAGGATAAAATTATTTACATGGTATCATGTCATTAGTCAGCGTACAGATTACGTGGTACTCTGAGAGTACCTAAGAATTCCTCATTCACGGCCCAATTCCACCGTACCAAACGTGATGTTATAATCCTGCCATCCACAAATAAAAAATGTATTAGTGGAATATGGTCACATGTTTATCAGCCGCAAATTCGGAAACGACAGCGTTTCGGAAGCCGCCGGTTGGCCTCCTCGTGGACGGTGATAAGATGAGTGCCACCGGCCATCGCACGCTTCAAAAGCCTCGTAGCTCTCCTCTCCTAACGCCTTGCTCTCAGCTTCTCCTCATACAACAATGGCTTCAATGGCGTTTTCCAGAACCTTCTGTGCCCTTAAGATTTTCAGCAAAACCAATAACATTCCCCGTATCCAACTCTGCAATAAAAAACCCCACGACAAGCCTCCAGAGCAAATCAAACGCAGGTCAGACTTCTTCTTCTTCTTCAGAAACTATTCCGTTCATCTTTTATGCTCGTAGGTTGAAATTTGTTATGCTTCTCACATTTTTACACAGGGAGCTAATTCTCAAGAGTAGCGAGATAGCCACCATTGGTGCCATTTTCAATTTCAGGTCCACAGCTGTTTTTCATTTCCTCCTAATTTTTTTTTCTTGTTTTAATCTATGGGTTTGGACTTGGTGATTGAAGCGCATGTTAGGAACATTTGGATTATTCTTTTTTTTATTGAAAATGAGGTAATTTTGGCTTGGATTTGTCCTGCATTTCAGTGGGAAAAAACCTGATTACCTTGGAGTTCAGAAAAATCCACCGGCACTGGCTCTGTGTCCGGCAACTAAGAACTGCGTGTCGACATCGGAGAATGTCAGTGATCTTGCGCATTATGCCCCGCCTTGGTAAAGCTTCCTTTCTTCTTCTTCTTCTTCTTCTTCTTATTTGAACTCTGGTTTCTGAGATTGAGTGAATTAGTTTAATTTATTTATCACTGAAGGCCCGAAATGAACTCTGCAATCTGATAAACCTCTGAATGAAACAAACCAGAAAAGATGAACCGTACGGGGTTTGGTGTACAAGGGGCGGCTGGAAGAATAGAGAGCGTGCCCATGTGAATCATGTTGGAATAATTTAACACATTTGGAATTGGAAACGTGAAATTAGTGCGGTGCTATAGTTGGGCTGTGGGGCATTGACTTTGCGAGAGATTCTTTGACTTTGTCATTCATGAATAAACGTGTTCGTTTTCTTATTTTTAGGCCAAATAAACACCATATAAAATATAAAATCTATGTGGAACATGCTATTGATAAATTGTAATTGATTTGTTTTTTTTCTCTCGGTTTTTGTATTTACTTAAAAAATTTTCTTCACCCATGTTATTCAACCTTGTATAATTCTTTTTACCTTTTCAATCTTTTTGACCCCTTTGAACAAGGTTTAAGTACTCGAAAAACAAGTATAACATAAAAATTTGTAAATTGTTATCCTTCCGCTCCATCAACTTACTGGTCATTCCATTGCGCGTTATAGATTGTACCAACTAATCCAAACCATTGGACAATAGTAGATATACATAGTATATTCAAAGATGTAATGAAGACAAAATTTGGGTCTTACATGTAATTGTATATTCCTGACTCTTACAGGAACTATAACGGTGAAGGTAGGAAAAAGCCTGTGAGCAGAGAAGAAGCAATGGAGGAACTGATAGACGTGGTAAGTCTAAATTAAAATTATGACCCCGAATCTTTTGAATAATCAAATTTGTACTATCTCATTCCTCTCTGAAGTAAAGCTTGGTGGCCTCATTTCTGGCTAATTTTGCAGATAGAAACAACTCAACCTGACAGATTTACACCACGAATAGCAGAAAGAAGAGAGGACTATATTCGCGTGGAGTACCAATGCCCAATCTTTGGGGTATGTTAAGAGATTTTTCATAAGATTGTTCAGAGATGTTAGTAACACCATGGCAAAAACCAGACAATCTGATGCATTTATCATTATGTTCTATCAGTTTGTGGATGATGTTGAGTTCTGGTTCCGACCTGGGAAGAACTCAATTGTGGAGTATCGATCTGCATCAAGACTGGGAAACTTTGATTTTGATGCAAACAGAAAGAGAATCAAGGTAATATAAGCAAAGCATAAATCTTTTTTGTGTTATTGCTCTGTTTGCATGCATATTTGGTATGATTGATGAAAGAATCTTGCTGGGTTAATAACAGGCATTGCGACTAGAGTTGGAGAAGAAAGGATGGGCATCTCAAGACACATTATGAGAAAAATCTTGTGCAGAAAATTTAAGCAATCATAGCTGCCATCAAATTTAATTTAGAATTTCGGTTGTTTCTTTTTTCAAAAAAAAATTCATGGCCTTGAATAGTATCTCTTATGCTGGACTGCAAAAGATTAAACAAATCTTTGACAGTGAAAAAATTGTGGTGTGATTCTTTGTCTCTCCTTCCCCCTTACATATGAATTTCTCCCTATTCGGGTATAGTCTGTACAATATGTGGATATTTCAACTCCTGAAGGCTGTACCGTTGGAGAGTCTATATGTTTAATTGACAATATTTAATCAAGTAAACTTTCTAAAATGTTTATTATGAAGTGGTCTGTCAATGATTTTCTGTTTATTATTAAAAAAATCATTAAATGGATAAAAATACTAGTTTAAAATTTACTTCGGAGGGAGAAAAACTTAAGGACTTCAGTTAGTCTTTTTTTCTTGCTCCAGTTAGAACATTTATATTTTTCTTTTCTCGGTGCATGTTTTATCTTTTAGCTAACTCTAAAATTAACGTTTTGAAAAAAATACAGCAAGTACCTAAAGCTTCTCCTTGATAAATATTTTACCGAAATTTTCTCCTTAATAACTATTTAGGAAAGACCCAGTTGTGATTAAATTAATTCTAATTAAACTATTATACTCTAATTTTAACTTATTATTTTTATCAGTTTTCAATCAAATTTTACCGGCTCTATTTTTTACGGGCTCTGCTACGTAGCAGAACTCAATTCACACATCAATCTAGTTGACACAATTTCTTCCGAAAAATCCAACCATGCAATGCTGTAAGAAAATTGATTAAAAAAAACATCATTTAGTTATGTTTTGATTTAAGAAATTGATAATAGCTCCTCATGCCAAATGGTCATGTATTATTTGGTCTCATATCAACATCCATGTTCTCTGGGTTTTCATTTTCAACTACATTAACCACTGGTGGTTCAGTATCCACCGATATCAAGTGGGATCTCTTGTTCAAGTGAATATCAGAATCTACAGCATGAGACATAACTGTGGACGTACCATTGGCAGTGTTCTGCTGGCTACAATGCTTTATAGTCTCCGTTGGTGATCCACAAGAAGCACCATTTCTGGAAGAAGACATCTCACTCCCTGTAGGAGTCAGAGCCCCCTCTCTGTCCAGTGGCAACATGTTACTCACGACAGCCTCATCAACAGAGTACAAACCTGGTGGGATTGGCGAAACACAAATCCTCGATGGGTCGACATCCATATCAGCCGGTAACGTGCCTTGTCCATCACCAATAACCTGATCTCCCGAACCAACATTTAGTAATCCAGGAGCTTCACTTCCTTCTGCAGAACCGTCACCTTCACGAGATGAAGCATCATTTCTTTGTCTCATCCGGCCCAACAATGTTTCTAAACTGGATGTTAGTTGATTGGTGTGATGAATGGTGTGTTTCTCACCAGGAGGATCCATAACATTCTGGCGGCTTTCTGAATCAAGCAGCATATTTAATTGCTTCTGAACAGAAACTGCCAATGACACAGCATGATCACGAATCAAAGAATCATAGGGTGGACAGTGCAGCATGTCTATTAACGCCTGGTGGTACTGAAATAAGCTGATAGATGGAAGAATAGACCTTTTCTTCTGACAAAAACTAATAACTTTTAAGATGTGCTCACAAAGGTTGCCTTCTTGTGCCCAATCACAATTACAAATTCCAAACATAGAACCAGGATTCCAGACAACATGAACTTTATCTTGATCGAGTTGATCAATAACCTTAGCACATCCATCATCCATGACAACATCAGAATCTTGTATCTTCAGTGTTTTGCGCCATGATGTTAAACCGCTTGCCCATTCATTTTTCCAATATCGTGCAAAATCATCTTTTCCCGTATATTCATCAAGCCAAAAATAAGAATGAACTTTGGTACCCAACTTGTCAACTAACCAATCAGCACGCTGATAAACACTGATGTTTTTCTCATTCAACAGTCTAATCTTCAGTTGGTTGTGGTAAAATTCTATCGCTGCACAAGTCTCATGGCTGGCAAGAGGAAGAGTTTTTAGTGCACTGGTCCACCTCCCTGGGTCAGACATACCAAAAACGTCATAATACAATTTAAAATAATATCAAAGTCACATTGTTTTTCTCCTAAAACAAAAATGATTTTATTCATCATTTGACAGCCACTAAATTGGCAGACCAATTATCCCTAACTACCATGTCTGAAAGCACAAAGTAACAGCAAGAGCCACATGAAAGTTTTTTTTCCCGCTTTTTTCAGCCAGAACTGAAAGAGATAATTTAAATTCCAGAATAAAGTTTATGGAGTTAATCCACACTAACACCAGGTAAAGAATTATTATAGTGGAATCACAATTTCAAACTCCAGGTACACAATATTCCAAGGTTATATAGTCAATTTGGAAAACTAATTTTGGGCACTAGCTATCATTATCAGTTATAAAGATTACTCAACAATATTATGGCTACATCTCTGATTATTAGTACAACTTTCTTACTGTCACAAGTTCAAAATCATGGTTGAACAGTAGATATCACATACCAATATTATTAGGATAAACAACATTAGTTCTTCAAGTTTGTTACCATAATAACTTAAAAGTCCTTAGTTTCTATATCTAGTTTTAGAACTTCATGAACAGCCCTTTATAAGTGCAGAGTTTCAAAACAAAAATTCCCATAATTTTGACTGAGGCAAAACTATTCCAAAGTAGGCGAAGACTGTTTTTCCCCTTTCAAAACAAAAGAACATTGGTAAACAAGAAGAACTGTTCAAAGGGAATGATATTCTGTTAGCCAGATAAAATCATCAACCTATTCTGGGATACCAGGTAGCCTTAAAATAATCCATAAAATCTGATTCATCAACAAAATCTTCAATAAAATCTTCAAAGAGGACCACTGTTCCCTGGCCCCGGCATATTTTGTCCACTATTTGTCCAAGGCGTCTTGATATTTCAGCTTGCATCCCAGTATCCAAACACTTCTTCATAATGTTTTTATGCAATGCATGACGAATCCTCCAGAAGCTTACCAATACTGAACACTGAAAAACATCCCTGAGAAACATATAGGAAAGGTTGATACTCAAAACTCGGATTTTGATCAGGAGGGGGAAAAAAAACACCTTTTAATGAAAAGTATTCAAATCCACACAGCTTCATGTTTGAATTAATCATCAGCAGTCAGCACTAACATACACACAAATCTATATCACCTGGAACACGTCTCATGACTAGGACCAGAGGACTCAGTCATAGTTACAGTTCATTTCACCCATTTTCTAGTCCTAGTAACCTATACATATAAGTTTAATTCTTATTCTTGGAACTTAAAAAATGAAAATGAAAAGGATCAATTTTTGATTCAAAGAGAAAAAAGAACACATAAAGCACTGATCCCATGATTGGCAACAGTGAAAACAGATGCATCTACACCTGTTACCCGATGATAAAAGTCAAATATAGCTGCAGAGTCACCAGCTTTTGCAGTGCATTCCAAAGCACCCAAAATTTATAAGCAGGTATCAATCATCAATAAATGTCTTCTCTCCTTTGCAAAATGTCAAACAGAAACTAGAATTTATTATTCTACTATTTGGAAGTTTTAATCTGCATATTAGAAGAAAATTTTGAAAAAAAAAAAAAAAAACATATATAAGCACAGCCAACCTGATCGCAAGGATATCACATAGAGGATCATCTACTATAAAGCCAGCCAACCTCCACGTAGGATCTTTAGTATGGACCCTATTATAAAGGGCTCTCATCCATCTATGTGAATCCAAACTTGAAAATCTTGGCATTATTATCCAAGCCACTGGTATGGCCTTCTTGTCAGAGTTGAATACTAGAAGACTGTGAATGGGGTACTGGATGCATTTGTAAATGCGCTTCCAGTTAGTTTCAGTAAGACTAATAATCTATGATAAAATGTTTTAAGATTTTCATTACTTCAAATCAAGGAACAGAAGTCAACAAACCTTCAATTTGTTGGTACCAAATTTTGAATCTGAGACAAGGAGACTACGGTTTCCAAATCTAATCATTTGTTGCAACTGCCACTCAGTTTGAATGCCTAAAGTGAAAGGGTCTGAATCAGAGAAATCTTCATAAAAGAATACATGACTCTGGTGGCTTTCAACCCACATGCTGATACTGACAGCATCATCAGGATCAAGTTCATATGTAGACCGACGTATTGCCCGCTCTTGCCGTCGAACATAACGATGGGTTAAAAGGTCATCACGGTTAGATGGACCGCCTTGTCTCTCCACTGTTTCATTATGCCTCTGCATAATGGTCTCCACAGAGACACCAACATATAGAAGAGATAACACACGAAGTCTAAGATCTTCTGAGATGTACGGAGCAAACATAGCACGTGTTCCAGCAGCCATCTTGTCCTGAGGACCATGGCATGGCAACCCCTTTTTATCCACATGCTTATCATCATTAAAAATGATAAGGGCAACTGATGGTTCAGCTATCAGGCGTTTCACAATAAAGTGACATGTGCATCCCCTTTTGGTATTTGGTCGACCAGCATTTTTTTTCTTTGGAACATAAGTACTCCGACTGGGCCGTACAATGCCACCCTTCCTGTGGTCATCGGGACCAAAGGAACACCAATACCTACACACCAATAATAAGATCAATTTCTAAACATTTAGGATAGTAGAAGTTGGAGTATCGACTAAGAGTTGTTGAACAAATAATTTTGCAACGTACAGAATATATTCTAGTATGCCGTCAACCTTTGGCTTGTAAGACATTGATGCAGGCCTCCTACGTCTGGCTTCAACATGAAATCGTGTGGGACAATCTTTGTTGGAGGATTCACCCCGAACAAAATCATCAACTCTAGCAAATGGGATTAAAGCTACTCTGTCTAATTTGTCATGCCAACCTTCAACTTTTGACCATACTAGATCAACAGAAGAAAACTCCAGTGTAGGAGGATTTTGTACAGGAAGAGAAAGAATTGCATCCCATCTAGCCATCTTTTATTGAAGCTAAAGAAAATTCACCTGCATAGGGATAATTAAAATAAAAGGTATTACTAAATCGACTTACATGGTCCAATAGCCAAAAGAATCATAATCAGCATAAATGAAATGTTCCTAACATCTCCCAACATGCATGGCGCCAAAATCAAAATTTAAAAAGTATCAATGAAAGAACGATGGCCAAGATTCTTTTAATATCAATGAAAGAACGATAGCCAAGATTCTTTTAATGATTAACTAGCATGTGCTTCCTGCACAATGCAGGGGAAGTTCGTGAATTTGAAGTAGTTTCATCTTAAACTTAATTAATAAAACAAATTCATAGCTTTCACAACAAACAAATATTTTAAAAACAAAAACATTTCGTGAATTCATGATAGCATGTCAATAATATCTCATTATATGTTTTTTATGTGATATGTTAAAAGTTCATGACACGCGTAAATCCTAAATACCTTCATAAAATATTTGTTCTCTATGCACACACAGAGAGATTAATTTTTCACTCAAGATCAATTGAAATCACCTAAACTTACCCTTCATTGTATCTAGACATGATTTGATCCTTAAAACAATAAGTATTATTGTCAAATTTATGAAATGAATATCATCAACCGAATCAACATCCTATCATTTTGTTACTGTGATGTCAGAATTTCAATATATTACTTCTTCGTAAAAGCATGACATGCCCTCATTTTTCGACCAAATATATGTCCTCAATAGGACAAAATTTGCCGATCAAATTAAGTTAAAATATAGAACTAAGATGATTCAACATTTCATTTAAGCCTTGTGATCAAAATGAACCAAAAGACAGGCAGAAAAATCATCTAAAAATCTCGTTAAATAAAACTTCAATTGACCACGGAACAAAATGCAACTTTAATTACCACAAAACAAAGTTGGCATTTCTCGACCAATCACTTCCAAATAATGAGCAAAATCCATCTCTAGGATAACTGTCCTAGTGCAGGCAAAAACGAAAGGAAATAAACATTTCAGAGGGGAAAACGAAATTGGCTCCTTGAGCTGAACCCTATTACTCTTCCAGTTCCTTAAAAATGACCATGTAATTGTTCTCTGGGCTTTATGCCGAGCCTTCGCCATTGTCAATACTCTTTTTGTCCAGAAAAATACCTAATGATCAAACTTGTCATACCCTTTTCATCTCGACTTCTCAAAGATAAGAGCTGAGCCTACTACGAATTTATGAGAAGAGGAGATTCTGACTATGAGAGCATGATTTGTTAAGTTGAAGCTTTACATCAACCCACAATTGCAGGAATTCGAAAATAATGAAGGTAACATTGTTATTGTTTATGTAGTTTCTTCTATGCTTAAAGGGATAATGCAAAATTATGAGTCATAGCATTGATATGATTTTTTTTTTTTTTTTTCAGTGACAGTATTCTATTAAATTAAATACATAGTTTTTAACTCCAAGCATTCATATGGATTAAATATACACATTCTTTGATTCATAATATGGCACAACAACACGCTCTTAGTTTCCATGGTTTCAATGGCATATACTCCTGTACAATCATGCCAGCTAGCAAGCACACCTAAAGCATGCTTATAATTAGAGTACCCAATACCCTCCCTTTATTTGCGTGTGTTTTTCAGAAATTGCTGCCTCCACCTTCACATAAGCCATAAATTAAAGATAAAGTTTACTAATGAACCACATCAAAAAACACCAAAACAGCAATATACAACACTTAACCCAGACATCCCAAAACTTTTTAAAGATACATAACATTATTGAGCTTCAATCAATAAAACTAAAATATGGTTTTTATATATCAGCAAATTTGAGATTTCCTATTGAAAGGCAGGAGAGATTATGAAACCTACCCGCGACCTTCAATTCTACAAATTATTCTCATGAATTATGAAGTTTACATTGAATTGGATGTTGCTTGTTTTAAAGTTATGTTCAGGTTTTCATCTTCAGATACCTATCTGTTTTGTGCAACTCCAATAGTGACAAGTCATACTAAGCTTTTCATTTCGAATTATTAGCATTTTCAGGGAAATCGTATACTAATGGATACAGTAAATTATAATTAACCTGCCTGCCATTACACCAAATTTTTAAGATGCTAGTTTTATTTTCTTCCTCAGTATCATCACCATATTTTTCTTGATTTTCTTGACACGGCATCCTTTCAACCAGATCCAATCTCCCTAAATACTTATGACGAGCCACAATGAATCATTGGGTTGTTTCAAAGGGTATATTCTCTTGCTCTCTTCATCTACATTGCCCCAGACAATCTTTTGAGCTTAGTTTTAACTCCAATTTGGTTCAGATATTTAATATATAGTGTCTGACAAGTCCCATTCTATGATAGCATACTTTCTGCTAGCTTTTTAAATCTGAAAAGTAAACCAATGCATGAGAAGCCAACTTAACTAAACTTTACACTACAAACTCATTAAATGAAGCACTGCTAAAAGAAAAAAAGAAAAAAGAATTGGTAGGTGAAAACAATATACACACACAACATTCAAATTCCAAATGCACAGCACGGAAACACTAAAGAAAGAAGAATTCCGCGTTACTCCCAACATCACAACAAATCAATAAGAAAGAAGAATCAAAGCTCCTTAACCCAGCCAAGCACATGGATGTAGCATAAAGGGAGAAAAATCTTGACCTTATCACACACCTGAGGAGAAGGAAAAGCGGCGACGGAGAAGAGGGGAAGGAAGAAGACACTGAACCAAAGAAAGGACCGAATCACACAAAAGATCGCCTAAGCTTCTTCAACAGGCACTGGCGACGCCGACGATGAACAAAAGAAGAGGAAGAAGACTGTGGCTTCAACAGGTCAGGAGAGAAGGTGGCTGACGAAAGTGTGAGAGATTTTAGGGAGAGTGAAAAAGATTTTAAAAAAAAACGGAAGAATTAACCCAAAAGACCAGAAAAATATTTAGTAAGAAGGGCTATAAAAATTAGAATTATTTAAAAGAACTAAGTGTTTAAGTACAGATTTTAAGGTGCCAAATTACCCTTATCACTTTATTCGTTGGATTCTTCTAATTTTGTTTACATTGAAGGACTTAAAAAAACGAGTAAAATACATCAACATTCTTTCTAATTAAATTACAAATATCTCTTTTTTATTTTGAAAATCTACATAAATATTCTTAAAATCAAAATATATATTGTACAAGCCTTTCTTCTAGTTCTAAGATTTATCTTTTATCTATAACCATTAAATCATAGTGTTAACTTATTATTTGGACCAAAATAGCCTTCCTTAACACAAATACTATTTAATAATTACTACCTCCGGCCCTAATTATAAGAGCCAGTTGACTAATTTGAGGAGATTAAGGAAGTAAGTTGAGTTAGTTATTTGTTTTAAATAGGTGTTTTCTTTCTTAAAATATCCTTACTAATCAAGTGTATTAACTAGAACTATCATTATTAGAAGGGTTACTTTGAAAAAAAAAGTATAAATATGAGAGACAAAGTGGATTGGGGTCTTATATTTAGGATCAAAATAAAAATCAAACAGGTCTTATATTAAGGACCAGAGGTAGTACATTTAATCACATATAACATATCTTTATTCAAAATTAAAAATACATATTCTAATATTTTTGTTATGCAATTAAATCAGTTACCATATTATAAGTTTAATTAATTTTATAAAAATAAAATTTTATTTTGTAGTAATTTAAATGTTTAATTTCATTTATTTATTAAAATTTTTTTGTGAAAATATTTTAAATATATGTGTTCGCTGAAAATATTTTCAATTGTGTGTGTATATATATATGTATTTTTAATT
Source organism: Neltuma alba (assembly GCF_004799145.2). NCBI lineage: Eukaryota > Viridiplantae > Streptophyta > Magnoliopsida > Fabales > Fabaceae > Neltuma > Neltuma alba. Next base: position 62,156 of record NW_021634709.1, read on the forward strand.
AAATTATAAAGGGTTAATTAATCCACAAGTCTTTATAGTTTCAACGAATTTTGAATCAGGTCTCTATAGTTTTTTTTTCTTTTTATCAAGTCCTTATACTTTTATCTTTTTTTAATTAGGTTCTTATATTTATTTTTCTTTTAATTAAGTCCTTATAATTTCACTAAATTTTTAATCAGGTCCATGTAGTTTTAATTTTTATTTATTAATTAAATATAAGCTTAATTAAATAGATTAATACTAAAATATAAAATATTAATAATTAAATTAAATTAATAATTATGTAATAAAAAAGTAATAGAATTAATTAATTCAGGAAAATTTTTTAGAACAATTAATTTTTTTGCTGAAAAAATTAAAATCATTATAATAATTCAATATCTTTAGAATATTATTGTTTATAAACTAATATTAAATAATATATACTATTTTATGTTTATATAATAGTACTATTAGAATTTATAAAATAAAGAATAAAAAATTCAGGGACTTAATTAAAAATAAGGTGAACTTATAAGGACTTGATAAAAAGAAAAATAAATACAAGGACCTAATTAAAAATAGGTAAAAGGATAAGGACCTGATAAAAAGAAAAAAAAACTATAAGGACCTGATTCAAAATTAGTTGAAATTATAAGAAGCTGCGGATTAATTATCCCAATTATAAATTTACATATATTTTTAATTAAATTAAATCAATTGCTAATGGAAAACAGAAAAACTCACTAACTGTCAATTTTTGAAATATCTTATGAGAGAATATAGGAGGATTCGTTGTGGGCAATTTTGTGTTTCTAAAATTATATTTTAATATATGGTCTTTTAAAATAATTCTAATTTTTATGATCCTCTGCGCTAAATATTTTCCTCTACAAGTCCTTTGTTCTAATTTTCCAAAAAAAAATGATATCTTGCTGGTCTGTGCAGGACTAATTATTCCTAATAGCCTCTGATCTGATCCGATGACTTAGGAGGTGCTTGGATGGAATGAAAATCATGATTTTTTTTTGTTGGAATGAAAACCATAGTTTTAAAAGTATTTTTACAGTGTACGAAGTAAATATGTGGAAGAGTTTACTTTATTTTATGAAAAAACACTTTTTGGGTGCTTCCAAACACTCCCTTAGTCAGGTTCGGTGAGTCTAATTGCCTCATCTGGTTGTTTTAGACTTGATCGGACTGGGTCAAACCGGGTCTATTTACACAACTGCCAGTATATTCTAAGTAGGCACCAAGTAACTTGTGAACCTTTTTTTTTTTGGGGCAGAAGTAACTTGTGAACTTTATTTTACATTATTCTTATCCAAAAGAATGGTCAACTTTTGAAGAAAGTCAGCCTGGTTCTTTTTAAGGAGAATTACAATCAAGTTTCACAGAAAAAAAATAATTACCAAAAAGTCTTAACAACAACGTCAACAGCTTATTATGACAAGTCTTATAGTGAGAATGACAACCTCTAGGACTTGTTTTTAATTATTTTTCTTACTTGGGATCTAATTATAATTCTCTCTCTCTCTGTTTTTTTTTTCAACGTGAATGCAGCCTAAAAGTGACAAAGTGATTAGCTGCTGGCAGAAATTAAAGTTTGGTCTGACGCATGCTGCAAATTTTTGGGCAAAGCATCTCTCCATAGATCAGAAGGGAGAAGCAAAAGTTTGGACATAGCAGGAACAAAAAGAAGAATGGAGCAAGATTGAGAACCATTTCAAGAATCTAAATCTAAAATGAAATGAAGAATGGAGTAAATGGAAGATCTTTATGTATGTGTACGTCACACAGTAGAGAGGTTTGATAAACAGAAGAACAGCATATGCATCTAGAAACAAACACAACGGAATTTGTGAAACCTTTGGGTGCTTATAAGATTCAAAAAAAATGTCACAGTCTTCTCTATCAACATTTGTATGCATGGATTATCCTCTGCTGTTGGAAATTTACACTCCTTTGGTCGGTGGTTTTCTCGGTGATTCTTATCTGGGTCGGTTCCTCGCTGTTGGCTTAGGTTCTGTCTTCACTTTCCTGGCATTATTCCCTTTTACCTTCTTTTTCACTTTAAGGAAAAAGCAAACTTCCAGTTTACAAGGGTATCTTGCTCTTTCGCTTTCTAATTATTGCAATGCATAGTAAGGAAGTGATGAATCTTGCTAAATATATAGCAGATTAGCAGATTGATTTGACTACTGCAAAATGAATATCGATTAATTATCACAATACACTATTAATACTTTATTAATTTGTTGACCGTAGAGATATTTTGACCGAGTCTATCATATTTGAAGGATCTCAGTTTGTACTAGTAACTTCAACGAGTCAATTTTCTAACGATAAACAATCTGTGAAACTCCACTCTAAGGTCCTGTTTGTCAGTTGGAAAGATTAGGAATGAAATGAGCTGGGATGATAGAGAATAAAATAGACTAAAATGATACTACCTCTGGTCCTAAATATAAGAGCTAGTTGACTAATTTGAGCAGATTAAGGAAATAAGTTAAGTTAGTTGTTTATAATAAATATGTGTTATTTTTCTTAAAATATCCTTGTTAATCAAGTTTATTGATTAGAACTACTATTATTTGAAGGATTATCTTGAAAAAAAAAAAATATGAGAGACAAAGTAGATTGGGGCCCTATATTTAGAACCAAAATAAAAGTCAAATGACATCTTTTATTTTGTACCAAAATAAAGATCAAACAAAGTCTTATATTAAAAACCAGAAGCAGTAATAACCATACATAACTTTTCATGGGAGAAGGACAATGAAGTGATGGAGAAGTGGGAATGATGATTCACTGATTACTACAGGAAAGACCCAAGCTTATGGTTCACCAAGTGTTACATTAGAATGAAATCTTAAAAAGTATGCTTATATTGGGATACATGATGATTATTATGGGACAGATTGTTCCCAGAATCCTAAAGAGTTGAAGATATCATCATAAGGAAGGCTCAGATGATAAACTCAGGGGATGTCAAAACTCCTATTTATTAGACTTTAGAGAATTAAGTAGATATTAGGCTTGTCTTTCTATCAAAATAGCTTTGGCCATTTCAATAGGACTTACCTTCAGATTATATATCTTTAATTCATTCTTCAACTAGTCAACATGGGAATCTATGTATTTTAATACCATTCTTCATGAATCAATGTGCAACATTAGGTGACACCTTTATTTGTACAGGTTTCTGAATAAGGCTTGCTTGATTAAAGATCCAGAAAAAGATATAGCCCCAGATGGTTCAGCCATAAATCCATGGAGTCTCTGCACTGCACGGGAAGTGGAAGAACTAAAAGCTATCATGAAAGTGATTCCACTGTGGTCTACTCGGATACTGATGTCGGTTAATGCTATCCAAGGCTCATTTCCGTTGCACCAAGCCAAATCCTTGAACAGACATATCACATCAAGCTTTGAAATTCGAGCAGGCCTCATTAACTGTAATCATGATATTTACAATATTTTTGTGGATGGGTATCTACCTCCTTCCTCTAGCATCAAAGATCAGAGGCAAACCAGTTAGGAGTGGTGCAAAAAAAGGAATGGGAATTGCAGCATTTATGGAAACTATAAGGCGAAGAAAAGCCATTGAGGAGGGACATATTGATGATGTTCATGCAGTTCTTGACATGCCCATTGTGTGGCTTTTCCCTCAACCTTGCCTTGCAGGCATAGCAGAAGCATTTAATGCAATAGGCCAGCAAGAGTTCTATTACTTGGAGTTTCCAAAAAGCATCGCCTCATCGCTGTTCGGGCTGGGAAGGGTAGGTGGGAACTTGGTGGCCACCATGGTGTTCAGCACTATGGATGACATGACATCAAGAGGGGGAAAACAAAGCTGGGTCTCAGATAATATAAATAGGGGTCGTTATGACAGGTATTATTGGATTCTTGTCACAATGGGTGGTGTTAATATGCTGTATTACCTGTTTTGTAGTTGGGTTTATGGACCAACTTCTGATGAATTACCCACAGAACATGAAGAAATTGCTTCAATGGAGGAAGAGTTTACTGACTCAAAAAAGGGGGATAACGATGAAAAGGACAAATAGGAGAGGATTAATGGACATGTTGAGAAGTTCCAAAAGTTTCTTGTTTAATGAACCAGAGATTAAATAATAGTCATGATTGTTTCCTTCCCCTTGAAAATCTACATGCCGTTTGGTACAAAACACTGAAAATGAAATATAAAGATGGGGAATGTAATTAAAAAAATATATTAAAAGAGTGTTTAGCATGAATGACTGTTTGTTATTTGGGATTAAGCAAACCTATATATGTGAAATTGAGAAATACCATAGAGGGAGGTAATATTCTCTCATCCCACCTACATAAAATTACTAATTTCTTAGAACAGAAAATTACTCATACTAAACACTTTTTAAAAGTTTTTCTCAATCTCAATATTAATCCTTATCTCTTATTTTTAATACTTTGTACTAAACAAGACCTTATAGTTAGATATGTGAATAGGCTTCATCTATATATATATATATTGCACTACTAATGACTTATTAATAGTTTCACTTACATATCAATAATCTTGATTGTGGCATGTAATGAAATTTCAGTGCTGGAGATGAACACATTTTTGACGGTTAAAAAAGCCTATTTATGAAAGATATAATGATAGAAGGAGAGGACTTAATTTACCTGTCATCTAAATTAATTATAGCTATAAACTTTCACCAAATAAACAAAATTTAATTATATCAACAGCATCTCAAATTTAGACAACACAAACCCTTTAATCCTATTTTTATAGTGTTAATTTTCAATGATAAAGGATCTGGGCTGTGTTTGTTTTTTTCATTCATGGGCTCTCAAAGACAAGTTCATCAGAAAGTAGTAATTGTTTGCTTCGCATAAATGAAACTTCATAATAAATTATGTCAACGTGCATCTAAATAAGAATAATTTTATTTTCACTAATTTTGCTCAAAAATATTATTTTCTCTAATTTCTTATTCGTAACACCTCCAAACATTATGGCAACATCGGAAACCTGAGTTGTCCTTGTCCATGGATCTGGCTAATAAAACGGGATGATGCATAGGGTGGGAATGTGCAGTATAATCCGAGAAAAAGGAAATTCAATTATTTAATACTCCCTCTGCTCATTGAATAAAAGCTGCTTAATTAATTTGAATGCATTAAAAAAGTTACATAAATTAATTAGTTATACGACTTCCAGTCCTAATTATAAGACCTCATTCATAAATTATAAACAAAGTCTTATAATTAGTACTAGTAATAAATATAACATATGATCTCTTTAAAACACATATTTCTGAGTGGACTAAAGTCTTATGTTTAGAAAGAATTCAATTCTCAACCAACTTTGATATTAGGGACAGAAAGAAAACCAAATTAATTAATTAATTATAATAAATGTAACATAGAGACCTTAAAATATCCTTACATACGTGTGTGTGTTTTTTTTTACATTAGATAAATTGGTTTAAAAAATGATAATCATAATAGATAAAATAGATTGAGATTTTATATTTAAGATCAAACTTAGTCCTTGACTAGTTCTTATATTAGATATGAAAATGAGCATTATAGTCGGAATCAAAATTATGAACAGATAGCTTTAATAAGGGGTGAGCGGGTGTGGTGGGGACGGGTCATATGCTAACAAAAATTAACAAATTAACAATGTTATTTGAACGTTGACGTGTGAATAATAAGGAACAAAAAAGCACATGATCCCAACTCTTTCCTCGTACGGTCTTCAATATATTACTTTCCCCCTCTCAATAATTGATTTAGAAATCTTAGACCAAACCATATTTTTATCAAACCATTGGCTGTTCCTCCTTATTTGGTACTCCCACATTAAAAGCTTCTGTCCAAAATAATCTCCTTTAATTTGTGTATCCACAGAGCAAAGCCTTTTCTTTTGTGCAAGCCATGAAACAAAGCACTTGCTCTCATAATATAATGCCATTTTTCTGGGAGGCAAGCACCATCTCGAGCTATTATTGCATGATCTTAGATAGCATGATACTTTCTTCAATTTTAAATGTAAAAATTACATAATTAATTTATAAAAATAAAAAATTATTTGAATTTGTTATTTATAAAAATTATTTATACACCTTTTGATGATTTATATTAAAACTATTCTTTTAATAGAACACTTCTTAATATGTGTAATTAATTGAGTTTATAAAAAAACTATAAATTCAAAAAAAATTAAGATTTTATATTTAGAATTAAAATAAATCATTTTATTTAATTTTACATTTAAAATAGGAGGGAGTATTAGTTTTTCTCATATAGAGTATTATAAAAAATATTAATTTTTTTTGTTTAATATTGTATAGTACTAAGATTTGTATTAATGGATGAGAAGTGCTCCACGTCTCTAGTGCATGACTTTTCTTTTCTTTTCTTATTTTAAAGATAAATCATTACTCCATTTTCATCTCGATTTTAAAAATGTCAACTTGATTCCATGATCTATTAATTATCGACAAATAGTACGTACAGCCCTCAATATATTATTTGGTAAATTTGCTTGATGAAGGATATAGCCAAATCAAGTTAATTACATTGTGAAAAGCATACAGTATATTTAGACTTTAGAGAAAATTTTGTGATGAAATAGCATCCAATATCATAGTGCTATTTTCAAATTGGATCCAACAGTCTAATTTTATTTATAGTATAATGCATTCAATACCCTTATTTTATTTTTTTTAAAGTATTTCTAGCATCCTAAACTTATTTATAGTGCATCCATAAATGAGACAATGATATTGGATGTAAATGAAAAATAACACTACGGAATACCAGATGGATAAAGAAAATGGCAATGACGTGCTAAATATGTCATAAATAAAAGTATAGTGCTAAATGCTATTGTAAAATAATAGGATGGTGGATGCTATTTTACCCTTAATTTTATTAACAATTTGTGCTTATTTGTTTTATTACGCTTAGTTTGATTTATCACAGATTTCTATACTCCAGTAAAGTCAACCAGTAGAAGCCTGTGAACATGTTAAGTTAGCCTTACAAAAAATAAGGAGCACACATATTAATGTGTTCATCATTTTTTTAACCTAATTTACTACCTACTTTTCATATATAAACGAGAAAAGAGTTAATTATCCTATGATTTTTGAACGTGGTTTGACTCATTATATTCAAAATTTGATATATCATATAAATAAAAACCTTTTCTCTCGATCAACTTTCTGTTAAAAAATTGAACTCCACTTACACTATTGTCAATATGATTATAAAATCAACTTAAAAGATGATAACCTAAGTAAGAACGTAAAGCAATCTTCAATATGAATAAAAATAGTTAAATAATTGTTTTTATTAAAAAACAAACAGTATAAGAAATTAAAAGAAAGCTTATTTAACTTACAAAAAATAAAATGAAGAAAAACTGAGTTTAAATTTTTCAGTAAAAATACATCCTCAGAAATATATACACAGAGTAGTTGAGTGAAATGTAAATCTAGGCAAGGACATAAAATAATAATAACCAAGAAGGAATATAGTAATGCTATAGGTCTTCCCCTATGCAGATTAAATAGGCCATAGCCTATAAGATCAGCACTGGTCACAAGTACACCAAGATTTTGTATTTAACTCTCTCTCACTCTCTCTCTCTCACACACACAGTTTCCGCTGAAGCAAGAGGCCAGAGGGAAGTGAGGGATCGTGGACAAAGAAATGGAGGCAGGTTCTTCAGTTGGAAGGCGAAGGGGAGGCCTCATTACTATGCCTTTCATTATCGGTACTTAATCTTTAATTTCTTGTTCTGGTTTTGTTGGGAAGATTTATATATAGATACACACATGAATATGAATATGAATATGAATATATAGATGTTAACTGACGAAGATGGATATATTGAAAACGCATGCAGCAAATGAAACATTAGCGAAGGTGGCCATGGTGGGTCTGATGCCAAACATGGTCTTATATCTGACACAGAACTACAACCTTGAAGTCCCCAAAGCTGCAAATACCATCTTCTTCTGGTTTGCTGCTTCAAACTTAGCTCCTTTGTTTGGTGCTTTCGTTGCTGATTCTTTTATTGGTCGCTTCTTCTCCATTGCCTTTGGTTCCTTCTTCTCTTTCCTGGTCCGTACGGAACTCTTATTAATCTCTCTTCCTTTTAAATTTCATCATTACCGTCTTTATCTTCTTTGCTCTTCCTTTTACATTATACGCTTAGTTACATCTCAACAAGATCAAAAGTCTAACTTTCTATTCGCTCCTTTCGAGAAAGAATATATAATATGTGCAGGATTCAAAGCAGTTTGGCCAGAACATCACCGATTTCAAGGATTTGTATATTTTACTGTACACCTTTAGTCTTCACCGTCCATGTTCATGTAATTATAGCGTGACTGACTCAAAGTATCTAATTATATATGCAACTCAGATTCCATCTTTTATATTAATCATTTCATCTTACTATTTGAGCTAACCTATACTGGTATTACCCAACGTAGGCCTAACCTAAATTGAGTAATGGGTTGGAATTGGATCAAATACTACTAGACAACAAAGAAATACCACTAGACAACAAAGGGATCACGCCTCATCTTTATATCCATTATATATATTGATTTTATACCATTCTATACATGACCACATGCACTATATTTTTTTTTTGGGTCAAAACCACATGCACTATATTATTCGATTTTATAAGTGAAGAAAAGGCCAATTAGGGGGGACTGTCTAAATTCTTTGCTTTTGTCTCATGGAATCATTCCTAAGATCTCATGAAAATTTGCTTGTTTAATTTTATACATTAAAGTATCCTGCATTTTTAAGACTAATTTATCTTTTCTTGATATCAAAGTGGTCTCTTTTTATAATATGAAATCCATAAGCAACCATAGTAAACTTCATGCAAATTATAAATCCAAGATCTAATTTTTAAAGTGAAGTTACAATTTTTCTTATGCTTGGGTTACAGGGGATGATATTGTTGTGGATAACATCAATGATCTCATCGTTAAGGCCAAAGCCAGGCCAATCAGCAACATCATCCCAAATGGCATTCCTAGTGAGCAGCCTTGGTCTGACCTCCATTGGAGCTGGTGGCCTCTCATGTTCACTAGCATTTGGGGCAGATCAGTTCGACAACAAAGCTAACCCTAATAACCAGAAAGTGTTAGAGACCTTTATCAGCTGGTACATTGCTTCTCAAGCTTTTGCTTGCTTGCTTGCTTTGACAGCAGTGGTTTATGCTCAAGACCACCTCGGATGGAAAGTGGGTTTTGGGATTCCCCCAGGTCTTATGGTCGTGTCCATTGTCTCCTTCTTGCTTGCTTCTCCTCTCTATGTCAAGCACAAACCACACTCCAGCATGTTCACTGGATTTGCCCGGGTCATTGTTGTTGCCTTTAAGAACAGAAAGCTTCCTTTTCCTCCTCATAACACTGCCGGAAAGTACCATCATTACAAAGGCTCAGATCTCCTTGTTCCTACTAATAAATTAAGGTTCAAATTCCATCATCTCTATCATAACAAATTTCATATTTATAGGGTGAAATGCAGTTCATTTTGAATGCTTTGAACGGTTTTCACTTTTTCATTAATTTGTGCTTAAGAAATTTGACTTTTTGTTTATCCAAGGTTTTGCTAACAACAATGTACTTTGAGGAGTACATTAATAACTGAGTCCTTGAATTGTTAAATCTATTTTATTTTTAATAATATTTTGTAAGTTTACAAATAAAAAATTGATTTCATCATGTGTCTTGCCTCGTTTAGAAAAATGTTATAAACAGTTCATATTTAATTCAGAATATTATTTATACATGATTTGAAAATAACACCAAAACCTGTTATTGCTTGCAAGCAACAATTGAGAACCCTAGCAATGCTATTGTTATCCCTAATATTTAAAAATTTTGAAGACTAAAGTGAAATATGCCTTACAATTGAGGAATCAATAGCCAAAGGTGGAAAAAACCAGAATTAATTCGCAAATGGCAAGAATTTTGGAACTGTTATGCTAAACCAGCAATGTGAAAACAAAGGAAACAACTTAATTTTGTTTCATAGTTAAACTTTATGATAGGCCTGAAGTGTGATGAGTCTTTGTTGTGTGTTGTTATAGGTTTTTGAACAGAGCCTGCATAATCAAAAACCCAGAGCAAGATATAACCCCAGATGGCACAGCTTCAAATCCATGGAGTCTCTGCACAACAGAGCAAGTAGAAGAACTAAAAGCCATCATAAAGGTTCTTCCTTTATGGTCTACAAACATCATAATGACAGTGATCAGCACTCAAACCTCGTTCCGTGTCCTCCAAGCCAAGACCATGGACAGACACATAACCTCGAACTTCCAAATCCCCCCAGGCTCCTTCAACGCCTTCACCATGCTCTTCCTCTTCATCACGGTCGGCATCTACGACCGCGTCATCATGCCACTAGCTTCAAAAATCGCAAGAAAACCAGTCCAAATCAGCGCCAAGGCCAGAATGGGAATAGGGCTGTTCTTCGGAATCCTCGACCTCATAGCCTCTGCTATAATCGAAAGAAAACGGAGAACCGCAGCGATTCGACAAGGGTTTGCAGATAACCCAAAAGGGGTTGTGGACATGTCGGCAATGTGGCTTCTTGTTCATCTTGCATTGGTGGGGATAGCAGAAGCGTTCAATGTGATAGGACAATCAGAGTTTTACTACTCGGAGTTTCCCAGGACGATGTCGAGCATTGGGTCGTCTCTGTACAGTTTGGGAATGGGAATGGGAAATCTGATGGCTTCATTGATCTTAAGCATTGTGGACGGGGTTACTTCAAGAGGAGGAAGACACAGTTGGGTTAGCAGCAATCTGAATAAAGGGCATTACGATTGGTATTTCTGGGTTCTTGCAGGGATCGGTGGAGTGAACTTTGTGTACTACTTGGTTTGTGCTTGGGCCTATGGGCCTAGCGCTAGAACTGGGTCAGTGGATGAAGAAGAGAGGAATGAGGTTGAAGGTGAAGAATAATCTGAGAGAAAATGCCGAAGATTCTGTAATTTACAGCTTTGCTTCGTTACTGCAAGCTCGTGTACTAAATCATTATGGAGGTTTGCGTGAACATGCAGTTTCTTAGCATGCTTAAGTACTTTCTTTGCGTGATATTATGTTCAGATATGCATATGGCTTTGTGTTATATGTTTAGATCAATAAATAATCTTGTGAGCTAGCTAGCTAATATCAAGCCTAATAAATGCAGGGATATTGACCATATGATTTAATGCTACCCTCTCTTAAGATGTAGGGTTTTTTTTTTTTTTTTTTGGGGAAGTACTTGACTTCAAAAATGAAGTTGCATAAACTGAAAATAAAGTTAAACCATATCAAAGCCCATACGGTGTCTTCCATGAAGCCAAGGAAAATAAAAATGGAGAGAAGTTGCATTGGTGACAAATTATTACTATAATAATAATAAAATAATATAACTACACGAGAACGTGCGTAAAAAAATGTAGGCAACTTTGGTAAAAAAATTCTTATTTGAAAATTTAATTAGCTAAAAGAATCTAAATTTGACGACGTATAACTAGAATCTATAAGTGCAACATATTTTCTGCTGTGTATAACATATCTTCTACTGTGTGCAAATGATTTTCGTATTAATGATTGTTGAACATAATTGATGATATGTTGCACATAACGAAAAATATGTTGTACTTACAGATTATAGTTGCACTCACTCGAATTTATGTCATTTTAGCTAATTAAGTTTTTAAACAGGGATTTTTAACCAAATTTTCAAAAAATGTATCATATATATTTATTATTTTAATTTTACAGCTGCACACCTCACCATAATTTTTACTTGAGAAGGAAAATGCTCTTAGCTAAATTTTTATTCATCTCATCTTTATATCCACGAATTTCAAGTTTGCATATTCAAGGTGTATCATGGTATAATATTTATGACGTCATATTAACAAATTAGATACCACCATTGTTAAAGACTATTATCTTTTATCTTTAATATAAGAGCTAATTGACTAATTTGAGTATATTAAAAAAATTAGTTAAATTAATTATTTGCAATAAATAACTTATTTTTCCTAAAATATCCTCGCTAATCAAATAGATTAGCTAGAACTATCATTATTATAAGGACTATATTAAAAAAATGAATAAATATAAGAGACAAATAAACTAGACTCTTATATTTAGGGTCAAAATAAAAGTCTAACTAATTCTAATATTAAGAAGCGGAGATAATATTTTCTTTTTGTGGTAAAGTCATCCTTTCAATATGGTAGGCGTGAATGGAGCAGGAAATTATTTTCGTTTTCATCCCCTCTACTGTCTTACGGGAGAAATCAGGCGCATACTATTCCAACAGTGGGAAGTAGAACCGCATCACACGAGCGGAGATAACATTGGATGCACCGATTTTCTAGCGAGAACTGGACAGAGCGATTTTTTTGAAGGAGCGATGATTCCGGAAGGGTGTGCAAAGCTATTTTTAGCCAACACTCAACTGGGTTTTATAAATTCTTAAGACGACATCTGAAAGTTAATTTCTAGATATCACCTATATCTTATATCAAGTTTTTGCTTGCCCTTTCATCTCAAAAAAAAAAACAAAAAGAAATTATTTTCGTTTTTTTTTTTTTTTGTATTTGCCGAGTTTTGCTTTTGCCTCTTCATAAATCATGAGTACATAACCTAGGAATAAGTCCCTTTCATCCGAGGGAACCGGGGCCTGCTAAAAAAAAAAATTCATGGCATCGCGGATGTTACTTTTAAATATAGTTTTGTCTTGATATTTAATGTGATTTTTATTTCTCTAGTAAAAAATATATGATTTTTATTTTCATTTTTTCATCTTTGTCATATAACAAAAATTTCACATTATTCATAATGAAAATCACGGATTTGCATTAAAAAAAACAGGAAAAATAATAAAATACTCTAACTCAACATTAAAAATTGAGAGATTTTGCTCATAATAGAAAAATACCACTATTTGTCACTCGTAGGAATTTTTCAAATATTAAGAAGAGTATTAAATAGATAAAAAATTTTACTTTTGCCTTTATTAGGAAGAATATTAAATATTAGTATATTTTTTCTCTCTCATTCTCCCTGTTCACATTTATTAATAGGGACGGAATTGAAAATGAAACATTAAAAATAATACAAGCCACACATAAAAAAAAAAAAAACCAAAATCACTGCCAGTGACATATAATTATGTCTCATCATTAAAATGTTTTACTGCTTTTATTTATACTGTCTCTGCTCTGCTGGTATTTATAAATCACATGACTTCTTGCATTGATATAATTTATTACTAGTTTTTACGTGTGAAGTGTTCCAAGAATACTTTGCTCATACTAAAGTAAAACTGATGATGACATTTTTGAAGCTGCGTTGTATATTTAATGAATATGGGTTAATTTTTTTTATATAAATATTAAACTATTGATATTGTTGACAAATCACTCAAATAATAAAAATAACATATAAATACATGAGCATCATAAGCGGAAAAAAAAAAATATTCTTCACAATACAAAAGAAATAAGGGGTGCTGCTCCCTGTCATAGTATTGGGAATTAAAGAAAAAGAGGGAAGAATTAGTCTCTGTTTGGAATCACCTATGATTCTCGAAACAAAATTCCTCATATGTGTTTCTCGTACTATTCTAAACGCTCCTTAATCAAAGTTTGGAAGAGAGAGGCTTTTTGTTTGTTTGATGAACTCCTTTCTTTTTTGCAGGAGAAGGCGCCACCCACATGTCGGCGGACGCAACCATTTGTCCACCACGGACCTTGCTCCTAAATATTAACAAAATTTTTATAGTGAATAAGTAGGCCACTTTTGCATTGCAACTTTTGTAATAATTAACGACACATTTAAAGTAAATAGCAAGTTCAGTAATGGCATTTTTGACAAACCAGAGCATCGCTGACAGTATTTACAAAATATACAATCAATGACAAGCTTTCATGTCATAACTATTACATCAATTTCAAACTATTCTAATATTATCGACCTAAAATCTTCAAGTCTTATCTCGTATTTTATTATTTTCACTCTCACATTCCAACCATTATATTTAATTTCCCTTTCAACATTCTTAAAAAGTTTTTTTTGAGCATGTTGACCCAATATTACATGTCTTTTTGCATTCTAACCTGCAATAAAAAAGAAAAAATTCATCATATTGTCAGATCTCTAATAAAGATATTTCATCAATTTTTAAAATCAACCCAATATAGTCACTTCCTACATTAACAATTTCAATATAGCATTTTACAACTACACTTTCACTATTAATCGCACAGTTCACAAATTATTACCGTTCATATTTAGACTTCCCATCTACAGAATCACCACCAAGCTTCTTCAAAATTTTCCAAACTTGCCTAGAACCCAAACCCTGTCCAACACTAACTAAGCCATATGTTCAAATTTCTAACTATTTTTACACCTAAAAAAAAGAAGAACCAACACCTAATTTGAAGAATCTTCGATTTCTGTAACGCCGCACTTCAGCTTTGTCTCAATCTTCGATTACCTAGAATCCAAAACCATCAAAATGAAAAAAAATAGAACACCAAAGTGATGCTAGGAGGATGATAAAAAAAGATCCTATGATTTCAAAATAATACTTACACTTTTGAACCAGCATCTTCTCCTTACCTTCTATCTAGCATTGCGCATGTTCTCTGTTTTCTCTTTCCTACCAAACTTCATTTGATGCAATTAAATGTGGTGTCCATATTTTGTAATTGATAAGGGCAGTATGGTCATTCCATTTAAGTTGAAAATCCTAATTTGGTCTGAAGTGATGAAAATGGGATTTGCCTTATTCAACTGATGATTTGGAGATTTCCAAGTTTATATATTATTTTTATGGCATTTTCCCAAAAGAATTCCATGACACCACTAATGATACTTTTAAATATAGTTTTGTTGATGTGATTTTTATTTCTCTAGTAAAAAATATATGATTTTTATTTCAAATTTTATTTCCATTTTTGGATCTGCTACGTAACAAAAATTTCACATTATTCACAATGAAAATTATGGATTTGCATAGAAAACAGGAAAACTAATAAAATGCAATATCCAATCTCGTTATATCTCTTAACTAATTATTCACGTCGAAGATTTGAGATACCAATAAAATTACATAAATTATATCTGACGCAACATTAAAAATTGAGAGATTTTGCTCACAACGGAAAAATATCACTCTAGTAGTTATTATTTGTCACTTGTAGGAAAAAAAAACATTAAATACATGAAATTTTTTACATTTGTCCTTATAAGGAGAATATCAAATATTAGTATATATTTTTTCTTTCTCATCATCTTTGTTCACCTTTACTATAATTAATAAGGTCAGAATTAAAAACAAAACATTAAAAATGATACTAGCGACATATGAAAAAAAAAAAAAACAAAATCAATACCAGTGACATATAATTACGTCTCATCATTAAAATGTTTTACTGCTTTTATTTATACTTTCTCTGCTCTGGTATTTATAAATCACATTACTTCTCGAATTGATATGATTTATTACTAGTTTTTACATGTGAGGTGTTCCAAGAATACTTTGCTCATATTAAAGTAAAACTGATGATGACATTTTTGAAGCTGCGTTGCATATGTAATGAATATGGGTTAATTTTTTTCCCTTAAATATTAAATATTGATATTGTTGACAAATAACTCTAATAATAAAAAAAACACATAAATACACGAGCTTCATATATATTCTTCACAATACAGAAGAAATAAAGGGTGCTGCTCCCCATTGTAGTATTGGAAATTAAAGAAAAAGAGAGAAGGATTAGACTCCGTTTAGAATGATGTTTGAAATCACTTATAATTATATTTTCTGTACATCAAAATAAAACTTTATATATTTATCTCGTATTCTATGATTATTTAATTAAAGTTTGGAAGCCAGAGGCTTTTTGTTTGTTTGATGAACTCTTTTCTTATTTGCAGGAGAAGGCGCCACCCACATGTCGGCGGACGCAACCATTTGTCCGCCACGGACCTTGTTCCTCACCTCCACCCTCACCGACGTCATCCTCCCCTTCTGGCCAGTCACCTTCCCTTCTATTTCCACCATTTCCTGTCATCAGATCACCATCACGATTCATTCATTTCCTTCCTCAATTATTGTGGAGAAATAAAGAAAAGATGCGAAATAATAATAACCTGGAGGTTGGGTTTTGAGTAGAAAGAGAGAGAGAGATAAACAGAGACGTGTTCTTGTGATGTGAAGGTGGAGGCCGTCCAGCCGCCTATGACGTCCATCACAGTGACCATTGCTCCTCCATGCCACTTCCCATTTTCATCCTATCAAAGTATATATGTCACTCACTCAAATCCCACACCCAACCATCATATACATATATATATATATACACACACACTCACATCACTGATTCATTGATTCTGAATCATGAGAAGAAGGTTGGGTTTAGGAGTTATGGCATTAAGTACTTACTGAGACGCCATGATGAACTATGAAATCGCAGAGCAGAAAACCTTTGTGAAGCTTGGCAATTGAGAGGCCTCTCGCAGCTTCTCCCTTTGACAAGCTGCTTACATATTTCTCCAGTCTTTCCTGAGCTTCTGGGTCGTCCATCTCTCTCTCTCTCTCTCTTCGCTTCTGCTTTGCTTCAAACAAACCAGAATTAATATGCTTAATTCCCACGCCTTTCTCTTTTCTCTCTGCCTCTACTTGCCACTATATAACACTCCACATAACCCCTTCTACTTTCCATTCCTTGTAATTAATCAGGAATCATAAGTTGTCACAGGGGTAAAGGTAAAAAGGGAACTATACCTCCTAGGTACGTTTCTTCTCCATTACTTTTCCTAGAGGTGTTCACGGGACCCCGTCCCGTCTTAATGAACAGGGATAGGACAGGGATTTTGTCCTGTGTTCCGTCTCGCTTCTCCTTTTTTTTTTAAAAAAAAAAATACTATAATTTTTTTATGTTATAATACTTATTTTTTATTAGGTTTCTAAAGATAAAAACATTATAAAAAAATATTATGTGAAAAGCTCAATTATATAGTATAAAAAAGGTGTAAAAACAATACTATAAAAAAATATTATAAAAGAAACACTATATAATGACTTTACAAATTATTTTATTGAGGAAGGAGATTTTATTGAAATAATACTATAATTTAAAAGCTAAAAATCACTATAAAAATAAGAATTATTATTAATAAGTAAATTGAATAATCTACTAATAATTATTAATAAATAATTTTGTAAAAAAAAAATCCCAAGACAAGACTGGATGGGACAACCCCGTCTCGCATCCCGTCCTGTTCTGAACTCACCGGGACCAAGACGGGACGATTGGGACGGAACAAATTAATTACCCCTAATGTCTTTTTCAATGTTTCCACCGTTTGACTTAGGAAAAATAATACTCCTCCGGTCCTTAATATAGGACCCAATTCTTGAGTTGGTTTTGGTTCTAAATATAAGACTCATTTCTCATATTTATCAATTTTCTCTAAATTACCCCTATGGAAACTCCCTCAACTATAATTAAGTAAAAGAAGGAGAATGGGTATTAAGAAAGATGATTATGGTATTTTAGGAAAAATGTGTCATTTTTCTTATAATTAACTAACTTACCTAACTTCTTTAATCTAATCAAATTAGTTAAATGGGTCTTATATTAAGGACCGGAGGAGTAGTATCTAATATACCTGGTAAAAAAAAAGTATCTAATATAAAAAGATCTAGTTATATTATAATACAGAAAATTATAATACAGAAAAAGTTGCAGCATAAAATTTCCCAAAGTATGAAGCGGGAGAAAGAAGTGAAAGTTGTCAATAAATATATGATTATAACCCAAACAGCAAGAAAGTAGTTCCAACTTTATCTGTTATGACTGACCAACAACATTAGATGGATTTCATGTGGTAGATAAAACAATATAAGTCACTTGATATGAATATCATGACAAGATTCAACTCACCATTTGAGATATATTAGCTGTTGTTATTAGTAAAAGAGCTCATTTGACATTCAATATCATGACCTACGCCGGTTCCCTTTGACAAGTTGTTTATATATTTCTACAATCTTTCTTGAGCTCACTACTAAAAAAAAATCTATTTTCGTATGTTCTAGAGGTCCTTTTTCATCTGTTTAAAGCGGGACGTGGATAAAAACAAAAGTAAATAAAAATTCGATATACATTTGTTTCCAACAAACAAATATATGCCTCATATATTCGCTTGTTCTACTAGAACAAACGAATATGTACCTCATATATAGTCATCCCATCAATTGACCCGATGAGTATATGGGCCCCATACTCATCTGGTCCAATAGACCAGATGAGTATCTGGCCCCTTACTCTTCTGTTATGACTCAACAGACGAGTATGAGGCCCTATACTTTTTTATTTGATATAATTAACCAGATAAATGTATCATCTTTTTTCTTTGTTTTTAATTTTAGATGAAAATAAAGGACGGAAATAGATTTTTTGTGATAGTGGCTTTTGGGTCTCTCTGATTTGATTTTTAAAAAAAAAAACAGATTGCTTAATTCCCACGCCTCGCTCTCTCTTCTCTCCGGCTCTTCTCGCTCAGATAACACTACAAATCATCCTTTTTCTACTTTCCTTGTTATTAAAAGAATCATAACTCGTTACGTCGGGGTAAAAATTAAAGGTTAAAGAGGAACCCTACCTCCTGGGTATGTCTCTTTCTCATTACTTTATTTTACATCAGCTAGCGCATCTCACCATCGTTTTGACTTTAGAAATGATAAAGCTCTTTGCCGCTGAGTTGGCTTTTTGGCAGGGGAAGATGGTTCTATTCTATGTTCCGATTATAGAAGGGTTTCGTCTTTCCTAGGTTTAGTGGTAGTGCTAGAGATTACTGTTCCTTTTTCTTTTTTGATTCCCCTTTTCTTTTTTATTCTGAAGAATACTCATAAACGAAAAGGACAGATTTGGCCAAGAAGATATTTACAATAATAAACAAAAGACAAACATAACTTATACTATCGGCAGTGCACTGAGTGAAAATATGATTCCCCGTGCTTCCACTTTCTGACTTGGGAAAAATATCATTATAAATATAAAATTTATACTAAGCATAACAATTTCTTTTATCCTTCTTGCAGATTTTCCACTTAAAAAGATCCAATTATATTATAATATATATTGTGCTTAATAGAAGAGTTGGATTAGAGTTAGATTTGATATTAAATATAAGACCTTAATTTACTTTGTTTTTTTATCTTTCTTTAAAATATTCTTATTGATTGCAAATGATTTTTACTAAGGGATAATTCTAATAATCCAATACACATAATTGAAAAACATATTTTAAGAAGATCAACGCACATTTATAACAAATAATCAACTTAACTAATTTTTTTAACACCTTTAAATTAGTTATCTAATTCTTATTTCAAGGATCAGTTGCCAAAGCTTGAAATGGGAGGACGAAGTTTAAAAGTTGTGAATAAATACATGAATACAAAGAAACAGAACAACAAAGAAGTTAAGAGAGGATAATGATGTCGTGAATGGTATTTTGGAGGTTGCGTTTGATGAGGCTAAGATTAACCAGCGGCTTCTTAGAGCAAAATATCCTTACAAAACTTGTTGCAGGCCTCTGGATATTAAAATCCATTACAGAAACATGCGGATTGAAGGTAAGCGGGGATGAAAAGTTCCTCATTGTTTCATTCGATTATACTTTTACAAGTCAATCTTCTTATAATTAGCCTTGGGCAGAACACTCTGGGAACAAACCGTGAAACACTAAATTATGAGATTTGTTCAACAAAAACCAAATGTGTTATAATTTTTCTTGATGATTCATGACTCAGAGATGTCAATGTTTATTAATGGCAAGTCGTCTTAGTTGTAGCATCACTCGTCATACTTGAATGAGGTCCTATATTCAAACCTGACATTGATATGTTTGTGTGTGCACCAGGGTTCGAATTGTACAAAATTTAAAAAATCTGAAAAACCAATGTGAAAATTATAATATAAATTTGCTTGTAAATTTATAAGATTGTCGGGTGAATATTAAAGTATTAATTTTTTTTTAGAGATTTACTTGTAATTTTAAGAAATTTGACAAGTAAATTTGCAACGTTTAATTAACTTGGAAATATTAAAGTATTAATATTGTAAAAGTTTGACGTGTAGCTTTTAACCCGTTATCGATGGTCAACGTTAGTCAAAGGCAATAAGCATATGCGACAGTTCGCAAGTGAGGTTAATTTATAAGCTACAATCAAATCGTAGGAATCTTAATTGAAAAACCTACCGCCTCCAGTCCTTTTCTTTTTTAAACTCAGCCTCCAGTTTTTAATAAGAGCTAAAAATTGATTTATAATTATTATAAAAATTAATTAAATTAGTTATTTATAATAAATAAATATTATCTTTCTTAAAACATCTTTATTAATTATATGAATTGAAATTACTCTTAAAAGCTCTTTAAGATGTGCAATCACAATAAAAAAATTTTGAAGATAAAATGAATAAATATTAGAAGTAAAATATGTTAAAATCTTATATTTATGATCAAATTTAATACTCCATTGGCTTCTATATCAAGCACTCAAAGTAGTAATTTAGTAAATTCATAAAAGTTACTTATAAATAATTTTGTATTTAACACGTATACGTAATATTACCTAATGAAAATGGAGAGATGCGTTGCTGACAATTTTTTTTTTGTGCCAGCGCATTGTTGACAAATTATTATTAGTATAATAATAAAATAATATAACAACACGAGAAACACAAGTGAATATATATATATATATTTTCATGATAATAATATAATAAAAAATAACAATGATAAGGGAAGGCGGGGAGGGACCAATGAAAGTTAAAAAGTATAATTAAAGTTTGGAAGGAAGTGGCTTGGTAGGATTGGGATGAGAAGGTGCCATCCACATGATTCCTAACGCCACCGTTTGTCCGTCTTCCTTCTTCCTCACTTCCACCTTCACTGACGTTATCTTTCCCGTCTTCCCCATTGCCTTCCCTTCTACTTCCACCGTTTCCTGCCATCACCGTCATCATTCTTTTCATATTCTTCAATTCAACTATTACACTATTACGGGTACTTATAAACACCCAAATTATTTTTTTAAAGAAAATAATAATAAAAAATACCTGTTCAATTTCGAAACGATAAATAAATGGTTTTAGCATGTAAATTCAACAGGTATTTCTTAATTTTCTTCTATTTTTCTTTGTAAAATCTCAAAATTATAAATTACTGATAATTAAATTATACATAAAATTTACGACATTTTAATATTTTATTGTTAAAAAAAAACAATGACATTTTAAACTTTTTAAGATGTTTAAAGAAATAAATCTATGTAAAATATTTGAGAGGTTAAGACATTAGAAGGGATTATTAGCAGGTAAACACAAGCCCATCTTAAACTTCAGATTCATATGATTCTAATGTAACGTCAACACATACAAATTAAAGGAACTGGAAAATTAAGAAGAGAAATAGGAACCTGGAGGTTGGGGTTAGAGAAGGAAGAGACAGAGAGATGAACAGTGACTTGGTTTTGGGATGTGAAGGAGAAGGCCGTCCAGCTGCCTATGATGTCCATCAGAGTCGTCATCGCTCCTTCATGCCACTTCCCACTTTCATCCTATCAATCCAATCTAAGATCATTCATTCATAAACCCAAGACTCAATCTGAGAGAGAGATGGATCAGAATGTTAGGTTCAGACTTACTGATACGCCTCTGTGAACTTTGAAATTGCAGAGCAGAAAGCCTCTGTGAAGCTTCACCAACGAGAGGCCCCTCGCGGCTTCGGCCTCCGCCTCATGGCCTGCCGCCCCCTTTGACAAGCTCCTTATCCGTTCCTCCAGTCTTCCCTGAGCTTCTGAGTCTTCCATCTCTCTCTGCTCTCCTTCAATCTTTCAACAAACAGACTACCCCACACTCTCTCTCTCTCTCTCTCTCTCTATATATATATATATATATATATCTCAATAATCAATGGGTCAACTTGCTCATATAACTCTAACTCCCCGGTATGTCCTTTTCTTTTCATTATTTTATATTTTTATTTACATCTGCACATCTCACCAGAATTTATATTATACTCAACTTACTGATTGACGGCAACAGACAAATACAGAAGAATAAAAGCCGTTTGCCGCTGAATCCGCTTTTTAACAGGGGATGATGGTAACAGACAAAAACAGAAGAATGATCTCTTAACTTTCCCTTCCAGTTTTAGCGGTAGACATGCCCCTTCTTTTTTCTTTCTCTTTTTTCCATTTCCTTTTCTTTTTTTTCCGAAGAATACTCAAACGAAAAAAAAAAAAGACAAGTTCGACAAAATAATAAATAATAATAATAGTAGTAGCAGTAATAATAAACGAATAGAAAAACAAAACTTTGTCGGCAAGATGAGTCTTTCATGATAATTCATTCATTTTTTTAGAGTTGTTTTTTGCGTGTATTTGTGTGTACGTTCGATCTTTGCAGCCCTTGGCCTTGCTTTAGTGAACCATGTTTCCAACTTCTTCACTTGGGGAAATTCATTTTATATTTCATGCATAAGTATTGTAAAGTTGCTGCAGCTTAGAACCAGAAGAGGAATTTATGTCTTGAGAATATGTGATAAACATTTCTATTTGTAATAAAAATTCATGTTCATCATAAGATTGGAACGGCCTCGTAATGTTTTTGAGCTTTCATGCGGGCATGTTAAAAAAATGATCAATAATTCAAATGCATTTTTCAAAATTCCATGGCTATATTCACTAGATTATTAGACGTCGAGAAAAAACAAAGGATGAGCATACGCAAAAACAGAGGATGGCTAAATAGCTGTTGTTTTGGCTCATAATACTAAAAAATAGCATTGGATCGTAAAAAGAGACACTGAACTAGAATTTACTGCTCCTCAGCCAGCAATTTCTTCAACTCTTTTTTGTTGACCTGAAATTTCACACACAAAAACACATTAACTTGCATTCTGAACAAGTTAAGATCAATTCATGGTCTAAAAAAAGCATACGTCGTTTGTTTGCTGTAATCTGGATTCTCTCTTTCAAAGAAATAATGCATGCATATATAACATATTTCGAAACAATAATGCGATTGTAGCACAAAATTGTATACACATACACATATATACATGTATATCTCTGTGTTATCCCTCAAATATATGAATTATGTAAGGATCTATGTCTGTTGTACAGCTAAAAAGTGAAAGCCATTTACCTTCCCCATTGCATTACGAGGAAGAGTCTCCCAAAGGAACAATCGAGTGGGTATCTGGCAACATAGAAGTACAAGGATCAAATGAATTGGCGTCAACGAAAATAATGATTTATTCTATATATGAATGGGATGCACAGTGACAGATGATGGAATACCTTGTAAGGTGCAAGTCTGTCTTTGGCCCAGGAGGATAATTCTTCTAAGGTCAGAGCAGGTTTTGACTCTTCCTCTCTCTTTTTCTTAGTCTCGGCCTCTGGCACAATAATTGCACAAACTACTTCTCCGTAAGCTTTGTCAGGTAAGCCCAACACGCAACATTCTGACACAGCTGGGTTCTGCACAAAAATTGAGCGTAATTGTTAGTATAATATCTTTCCTTCTTATCTGTTTTCTCTCAATTCTTGTATGAAAAACAAGTGTGACTGTGTGTGCGTGTAAATGTTTTACAAACGCTTACACAAGAAGTTAAATATCCTTCAAGAGAGAAAAGGCATATCTAAAGGGGCATAGTCTCGACTTGCCTCTAGTATAACTGATTCAATTTCTAGTGCAGATAATTTGTAGCCACCAACCTTCATTATATCCGCATTGGTGCCTGATAAACAACTTGCCTCATAAGATGGTTCAAACCCGTGTGATTTACTTTTCAGGAACATAATAGGCCAATGCAAGACGCCAATGCAAGACATTAATTCCACAAATCACAAGTTCAGAGCAACAGAAAAAATGAACCTCCTTTTACACCCATGACCCATCCATTATCTAGTTCGCATTCCTTTCTCAGGAGATCTTGATTTTCCATTTATAGCTCATAAACATAAAACAGTTGATGGGTCATACCACATCAAACTTTGTATGCCAACAAGATTTCATTAAAGGTAAGAACCATAATGCAGGCCACGCCTCAGGTCTGAATCAAACAGACAGACCAGTGGATTTTGCAAAGAACAGAAACATAAACTTGAATGAGTCAAAAGAATTTATAAGAAACTGCACCATGATAAATTATATCCAAAACACACGGCACAAATCACCAAAGCAACACAAGACAATGGACTCCTGTTAGAAAGAAGCTAGCCATCGAACACAAAATGTACATTTAAGGAACAAAAATTGATAAGCAATTTGCATGAAGAAATCCAGAATTTCTTACGTCCTAAAATGATGTAATACCCATCTTGATCCGTAGTAACTGCATCTCCAGTTTTGAAGAAGCCATCATCAATGAATGATTCCCTTGTTACCTGCACAAGAATAATAAGGGCGTAGGTCAAAAAGGATACTGAAAAGAAAGATCATTTTTTCTTTTCTTTTCCTTTTTTTCCAAGAAAGTAAAAAGAAATACTATTGTCCACTTGGTGTGCTCTATCATTAACATCTTGAAACTCGGCTAATTTGGTCTTGGTGCTCAATTCAATTAAAAATCAGCTTAGACGAGCGAAAATACAGCCTATCTATTATTTGATAAAAGCACAGCGCAACGGTGGAAGGTGTACTCATTCATATCAAAGCCAAAAGCTGACATATAGAAACATACTAACGAATGTGAAAGGAGTAACAGGATGGTACAGCAGGACGCGTAGAACTGTGTAATATGTTAACTGGAGAAAATACTGGGGCATCAAAATCTAATTTACATTGTGGACTTATGTTTTACACAGTCTAGTATGAGCTGCTTTATTTATGACTTACAAACAATGCAACTTCATATAGATTTTATATTATATATGGACATATAGATAATAGAACACTTAAGAGTCTAGATAATTTCAGAACTGACAAAGAAACAATGTATAAGGTTCTCTAAGTACCTCAGGAAGTTTCCAATATTCTTTAAACAACGATGGGCTTTTAATGCAAAGCTCACCCACTTTATTTACATTACTTTCACTCTCCTCGTCTGCAAGAATCTTGACCTGCCATAAGTACAGAAAAGACGCCAGTGAAAATTCATTTGATAAAAATGTTCACATTGTAAATAAAAAATTCACAATAAATGCCAGAAGAAAAATCAAAATAAGACTCTTCTTTTGCTTTTGGCTTCCTAGTTGCATCCCGTAACGAGGGAAAGTTGACTTGAGGTAAAACCACACTCACAAACAATGTCTTAGATGAAAACAGAGGGATATGGAAGAGAAAGATAGAAATAGAGAGGGACGGGTGGGGGAAGAGAGACAGGCCGAGGGGAGATTCTCAATAAGCAACAACTGTCATTAATCAAAAGAAAGTCTCTTACATATGCTGACTGACATCTATTTATGGAGCAAGATTTTCTTCTCATGAAGGAAATATAATCAGCCCACTTTTAAGATTTCCTTCCATCAAGGAATCAAAAAGCAAAAGTAAAATAAGATAACAATCAGCTACTTGCCTAGGTGTCCTCCTGATGAAGGAATGTTACAAATTTTCTAAGAAAATTAAAACACAATAGCAAAAAGCATGTTCATTTCTTTCTAGAATATATTTTTCCATATTTCCTATCATAACTTTTTCCACATTTATTCTTCACCCAAATGTAAATCAAATTGCTTTCAGAATATTAAACGAAGTTTTCATAACCCAAGTTGAAAATTTTTGCCCAACCTATTAGTCAGTAAAATCACCTTGTATGTTGTTCAGCTATCTCATCATATCACATAAATTCTTCCACAGTAGAATGGAATATCACAATCCTATCACCCATAGGAACCAACAGAGGGAAAAAAGGATGGTTCAACAGACCTGCACACCAGGAAAAGGTTTGCCAACAGTGCCTGCCTTCCGCTCACCTTTCAACGGATTTGATATTGCCATGACAAACTACATATATCATATGAACACAATGAGGTTAATGTCAAACAGAGCAAAATGAAGGGGAAGAAATACAATCTCAGAGCATATGACACCAGTAAAACAAATGGCATGCGCTCCTCAAGACTATGCACATAAGTTCTGAAACCACAGGATACTTACTTCGGTCATGCCATATCGCTCCAACAGCCGATGCCCAGTGATGGCTTCCCATTCTTGCATAACAGGTTGAGGAAGCGCAGAGGACCCACACATCTGAATAATGATATATGTGAAATATAAAATTTCAGATCTAAAAAAATTAGTCAGCTCCAATGCAGGGAACAGAGTCAAAAGTTCCAGGGTGGGCATGATTTGTCAATCGCCACATGCCTAAAGTTCACGTTAAGAAAGTCAAATTTTTGTTCTTTAATTCAAAAATTAATTAAAAAAAAATCATCTGCATTTTAAAATCTATAGAAGTTTTTCTGATCTACATTTTTAGAATAAAAATATCTCATGTGATGGACTCTGACTTCTCTTACCATAAGACGCAAGTTCCTTGCAGCAGCAGCTGAAGCAGCTTGTGACTGAGGGTCCATTGCTTGGTAACCCTGTATCAACCTTGTATAAATAGTTGGAACCTGTATTTACAAGAGAACTACGTGAGCTCAACGAGACAAGTTCTAAGATACACTTTCCAGAATATATAATTTTGATTGTTGATAGCCATTAGCAGCTAAGAAAAGGTGCCATTTCCAAATCTTGCAGGCATTAGAATGAATAACGTCAAATGACCAAGTTATGCTTTGTTAAAGCATGCTTAGTTACATAAACATACCAATGTTCTGTGGGGATTAAGTGACGCGTAACAGATAAATGCACAACTAAAAAGAATAATACTTACTCCAGTGAACACAGTAATAGCATCCTCAGCCTTCGTTCCTCCAACTGGATAAGATTCACGCCATCTCTGCCAGATTCCTCTCACGCTAAATTTGGGCATAAAGTCAACCTTCATGAAAGACGTTAGATTCTCAAGAAGTTTAGAGGCCAGTTGAACATTTAAAAAAGCTGTTTTTCTAATTTTCCCTTTGCTTGGGAAGCAGCATTGAAAATTGCATTTAAAAGTAAAATTACCGTGGAACCTGCATAAAGTGGGGCCAACAAAGCATTGAAAAGTCCATGAACATGTATGGTATGAGTTAAGGATTCAAACATAATAGTATAATTTCCAACCAACAAACCAAAGATGAGAATATGCTTAATCAAATTATATGAATTGCTGTCAAACAAACACTAGAGATTTCATGGATATGGTGGAGAGGCAGACAGTGCAGAAATTGATCAGTGAAGTGTATCCCCATGCTTCTGTCAAGGTTTGAACCTGAAAACAAGCAAAATTTGGAAATAAAATAAAATAAAATTGTGAGAAAGAGAATACCAGAAACTTAATGGATTTACTGACCCAAGTGACCAGGGTTAAAAACACATTACAATCAAAATAAACTACAAACAGCTATTTTTGTGAATTTTGATATTTACACCAAATATAATATGCTATGCAAACCTGTGCACTGATACTTCGATGTGTGTGAACGACTCCCTTGGTTTACCTGTCGTCCCACTGGTGTACAATATCAATGCTGGATCTTCACCTAAGCCAATTAAGTGAGAAAAAAATATGTAAAATAAAATGTTCTGATATTGCCATCAAGAGCCTCCACTTAAGTCATTTTTGAAAGCCAAGAGCTTGTTTTTCTTACTTGTTCTTTTGATATTCCCCTGGTGAACTCTTTCTGCCTGCATTTCTTTATTTTGTGAATCTTCATCTCTGCTCTTCTCCGAAGATTTATTGGGAACAGGAGGAATAAGAAAAAACTGAGAAGAGCTTTTAATGGCAACACTTTGCATTGTTTGACTATGATCTTCAGTACTCAATATTGCGGACACATCCTATAAACAAATTATTATAAATCTTTTATGAGATTGAATCGACAAAAGATAGCATAGCAGTAGCGGACAATTGAGGATAATGTATAGTGAAATTTGAAAAAAAGATTCGAGTACACCATTTAGATAGTAAATAAGACATGTTCACAAGTAAAAGAAAACAGAGGCCATAAAAAAGGAGGGTTTTCCAGAGCTCACCGCGTTATTCATCACATACAATAGCTCTGTTTCTGGATAGCTCAGTGCAAGTGGCACAGCAACACCTCCACTAAGCCAAGTCCCTAGAATTGCAGCAACAAACTCAGCAGAGGGTTTGGCTACAATTCCTATTCGAGCTCCACCAAGATTTCCCTGGATTTTAATAATTCAAGAATTTACCAAAAATGGTTTTCTCTCTTAGTCAATAGCATACTTATATAAGGATGAATGCCAATCAACAAACTAACTGTTCAACCTCTCTTCAATCACTGGTTGATGACCAGGCTAACATGACCGTTTTCACAGATGATGACTATAATAATAACAGTAAAAAATTGTACGATGTAACTCACTGATTTCATGTCATTTCCACATAAGAGATTGGATATCTCCTGTGCAGAAGATATGAGCTGCTTGTAACTGTAACTCTTCTGATCAGCTCTAATGGCAACACTGGCATGAGCTGCAAGCCCATGTTTAGCAACCGCTGTGACCACTTCCATGATTGCAGAAGGTGATGCTGCATAAAATGGATATAACAGTCAATTGACCTTCCAGAACATGGTTTCTCCTTCATGTAAGCTGAACGAGCAGAAAAGATCTTTGTTCATAAATGTGACAGCTCAACAAACTAATTGCCGTTCAGAACCAAGATGGCCATGGCCCAGCAATGCTTATATCATTGCTGCTATATTGTCTTGAAAGTCAATCAAAATCTCAACTCATCGGAGCTCATCCACTAATAGGTTTAATATAAAACTACAAAAACTGAAATTTACAGCAGCATCCAGAAATAAATCAATGCAGGTACAATGGGTCCACCCAAAGGAGCTCTATGACTCCCATCCCTTTAGTTTTTCCTCTCCCTGATCTTTCAAAGTTTAAAACCAAACATACCAAAAGCAACAACCAAAATAAGTATGTGATCACGGGGAAGAAGACTAAATCTAAATTTAAAGTTTATGCGTAAAAGACAGATGATTGCTCGTAACTTTATAAGGCACTCCATAACACAATTTCATCTCTCAACTAATGTTATCTACGTTGAACTTTAAGAAGAAACCATAAACTTACAGCTTGCATTCCAAACTTTACTGAATTCACTATAAACAAATGAAGGGCTCAGCCAAACGATACAGATTTCTAGTCTTTTGCACCCTCTAGTAAACAACAAAAATTATGCAAATTGTTATGCAGACAACTGATTTGCCCGTTCTTCAGGTTTGCAGAAAAAACTTGATTTAATTCATCCAGACATACAATATGATAGAAAAATCACAGTTTAATCAGCAATTAGGGACTGCATAATTTTTTGTTTTGAAAAAAACAGCTGATTACTTGTCCATCTGGTAAAGACTATAGAGGCAACTTTAGAATACATTCTATCCACTACAGCCACGGGAGACATTTTTATCTGCCCAGATGACGTAACAAATTATTACCAAAAAGGAGAAAAGAGAAAAAAAAAAAAAGGAAACCAAAACCATAATATGTGAACCATAATCTGATCGGCGGTAACCAATCAAGAATATCTAGAGAACGAGAAAGAAGAGAAACCCACATGAATATAACCGAAACTGCGAGAAACAAAACCTGGGGTATGCAGGATGCGATGAGGGAGTGAGTGAAGAAGAAGCTAATGAATCACAAGAAGTTGAAATAAGGGACCGTTTATGGAAAAGGAGGAGCCTGAACTGTTGGCTCAAAGCCTTAAATGAAGCGCCCATATAGACGGTTGTGCGCGGCACTAATAATTTATCAACGAGTTAGGTGCGTGTATTGACTGCTTTATGGTACAGCAAATGCAGTTTCACGCTTTAACTGCGCCGGGTTGTTCAGAGCTTCTATGGCCAATGGCTTCTCAGGCTGCAAGAACTTGTCCCAAGGGACGGAGTGAATGGAGGTGGAAAAAAAAAAAAAAAAGGGCCTCTGTTATTTTATAGATTTGAGGAAATATATTTTTTATTTTAATTTTACAAGTTATATTCATTCAGTTCAAACATGATGTCTCAGCTTTTTTTAAAAACCTTTCGAGCATAATCTTGTCATTCATTACAATATTATATTTTTTTATAAGACGTCACAATATTATTTAATTCGTACTCTTTTGTTACAGACACCGTTTCATGGCTGTTACAAATATTAAATGAAAATATTTTATAACATCAGAATTTTAAATCCCAAAAAAATACTCCTTCCGTTCCTTATTATAAGAGACATTTAATGCTTATGGCATGTTTCTATATATAAGAGACATTTAAAAGTTGTCTCTACTTTTTTGTGTTGATTTCCTATTTTATCCATATTTATTGTCTCCAACTCACTCTCTCCCCCTCCTACTTCTCTTTCTTTAATAATTTAATTGTTCTCTCTCATACTTTCTCTCATTATTAATGAGGGCATTTTTAAAAAAAAAATATACTTTTTATAATTTTAACTGTTTTTTTTATCAACGTAATTTGTTATTCATCTCTTGTAATAAGAAACGGAGAGAGTATGTTATTTAAAAATTTTTAAGTATTAATTTCGTTAATTATGTATGTGTTTTTCAGTCCTAAATGTAAAACTTAGTTCAAAAAATTAGTTTTGATTATAAATATAAAATTTTATTCTATTTTATGTCTTGATTTGCCAATACAATTGTTTTTTTTTTTTTGGGGGGGGTCAAATATCCTCAACGTGAATATTATTCCATCTATCACCGAACCTTTTATTTTTCTTCTTGGTTTTTTCTATGCTATATAGGTCAATAGAAATACAAAGGGCAAGTGTATAGTACAAATGAAGACGCAGCCACCATCCTTCTGAATGATTCATAAGTCCATCCAAAGGCAGGGCCAAAAGGCAAGGCTGGCATATGAATAATTTCTCATATTCTCTTAAAATTGGGAGAACAAGGTTTCATTCAAATGTTGATGGGAGGAGAAAGTTTTACATGTTTATATCATGATTAATTTAATTTAATTGAATTTAATGTAGTTTAATTTATCTAAAAATTCCCAATTCATCCAACAGTGTAATCTGACATGAAATTCCATTCAACATATCCATATATAGTCCTATTTCATAATTCCTCTAAAGCTACTTCCTTTTCCTTTGGATATTATCATCCAGCTAATCTGGTTCCGTTCATGACTTCCCCTCCCCATAAAAATGTCTCATATAGAATTTGACCTTAAGATTTAAACAGATCCAACTGGGCCTTACAGCGTGGGACCGACTTTTTTGTTGGTCCAGCTGCTTTATTGCTACAATACAACATCTGCCACCACACCTAATTATCCTGTCTATTAAATTATGTTATTATGCAAAATAAATGCTTTCATACGTAGAATGTTACCTTGTTGACTAATACATGGGTGCTAGCGAATCCAATACTAATATCCAGACCTTTTTTTTTTTTGAGCCCACATCCACTGATACATTTTTTCTTCGACAAGAACGAAAGAAGATCCGACTTTGTTCTCACGGGATCAAGTGTAAAATTAAGATAGAAAACTATGACGGCTAGAGTAAACTAATAGAGAAAAACACTATCTCCAATCCTTACTGTAAGAAATTTTCTAGAAGAAATTTTTGGTCCTTTTTATAAAACCTTATGATAGTTTCGATAAGCATTACATTTTTCCCGTATATGCCCATGTTTAATTAGTGAGAGATTAAAAATTAATATGATGTTGAAATTTAACACCATTGATAAGGATAATATTGAGCATTATTTGAATTTTATGACAAATTCAATGCTTTTAACTACTACGGTCAGTATGTGTAAACTAGTTAACAGTCTCTTATAATAATAAGGACTAGAAGGAGTACTATTAACATATATCTTAGGACAAAGGGAGAATGACATTAAGGTCCCATAGAAGCCAAAATACAGCAAAAAGATCCCCTGAAATGTCATAATTTTTCTGAAGTCCCAAAGGGACTTAGATGCAATTTTCAGAATCTACAAATTACTCTCTTGCCTTGCCCTAAGCCATCAGAAGCGAAGACGCAGAATTTCATTTGGGTGAGAGTTCCAGCGCAATATGCTTGAGAAAGAAGACATTGGGAAAGAGGGAAGGAGCCATTGATGATGAAATATCCTCTCTATTACCATTAGTGAACTCCAAAGAGCTTCTCCACAAATTTTCAGGTGTGAAACTTTCTTTCTTCTTCTCTCCTACCTTTCTTGACAGATTGTGCTTTTGTTTGGAAATGGGAAATCAAAAAATCGTTTTTGTGTTTTTGGGTTGCTTGTGGTGGTTTTGGGAATGGGATTCACAAGTTAATCAATAGAAAAGTTGTGTTTTTGGTTGGTGTGTGTTGGTGATTTAAGTTGGGTGTGTAGGATGATCATGGGTGCTCTGTTTTTGGGTTGTTTGTGGGTGGTTTTGCTCTGTTCTGATGCTAGTTCAGTGGCAAAGGAAGAAAAAGATGAAGGTTACTGTGGGTGGAAACCCTTAGTACGAAATGGGATATTGTGTTGTCAATCAGGCCGCGATAGTTGTCAACGCGTGCCGCGACAGTTGTCAATATAGCTCCTTGCCTTGTTAATGACAGTTGCGTGATTCTTTATGCAGGTTTAAATAACTGATGGCGGGTACATCTGAAAAACATCTATTTTGCTTTATTCACATATGGGAAAAGTTTACAAATAATGGAGAAGATAATATGAGATATGTGGGAGAACATATTGAAGTCATTGTGGAAGGAGCCCAAATCCCAGCTGAGAACATATTGAAGTCATTGTGAAAGATGCAAAGAGCCTGGACATACTGTCAAGATATGGAAGAACCCAAATCCCAGCTGAGAACATATTGAAATTAGCTATTTTTTTGTATATGGATGTGAAGGGAATATTTTGTAAATGGGTGTGAAGGGAATTTTTGTAAATGGATACACACCAATAGTTAGTTTCTTGTAATTATATGCAACCCCTATGTTTTTTGGGATGGGTTGTGAAATAGGTGTAGTTTCATGTATGTGAAGGTGTAAATGAAAGTTGACTATGAATTGGCATGTTAGATTCTGCTGTCATTTGAGTTGTCAATAGAACATTGTCACTTGTCAATTAATTTGCTGATGTAAGTTGTCAACAATATGAATTCAAGTTACATAACCTGTTTTGGTAACATATGATATTTTCAATCACTCTGTCATATTACATTTTTCGTTATATTGTCATATATAATAATTATTAATGAAGTGTTAATGGTGGCACGCTGACTTGTCAATAATGGCACACTGACTTGTCAATCGTGACACTATGACTTGTTAATAGTGGCACGCTGACTTGTCAATGGTGGCACACTGACTTATCAATGGCGCACTCTGACTTGTTATCAGAAGTGGAGAGCTGAAAAGAGGTCATCCGCCGCGGCTTATGGGAGAAAACGCCACGGCGGCTAGAACAGAGAGGGAGGAGTGCATTTCTGTAAAAGGCGCCGCGGGGCATGACCGAATCCGCCACGGCGCCCAAGCTGACTTGTCAATGGTGGCACACTGACTTGTCAATAACGCACTCTGACTTGTTATTAGAAGTGGAGAGCTGAAAAGAGGTCATCCGTCACGGCTTATGAGAGAAAACGCCACGGCGGCTAGAACAGAGAGGGAGGAGTGCATTTCTGTAAAAGGCGTCGCGGGGCATGACCGAATCCGCCACGGCGCCCAAGCTGACTTGTCAATCGTGACACTATGACTTGTCAATGGTGACACACTGACTTGTCATTGTGCCATTAACAAGTCAATGTGCCACCATTGACAAGTCAGAGTGCGCCATTGACAAGTCATGGTGCCACCATTGACAAGTCATAGTGCCACCATTGACAAGTTAGCTTGGGGCCGTGGCGGATTCGGTCATGCCCTGCGACGCCTTTTACAGAAATGCACTCCTCCCTCTCTGTTCTAGCCGCCGTGGCGTTTTCTCTCATAAGCCGTGACGGATGACCTCTTTTTAGCTCTCCACTTCTAATAACAAGTCAGAGTGCGTCATTGACAAGTCAGTGTGCCACCATTGACAAGTCAGCTTGGGCGCCGTGGCGGATTCGGTCATGCCCCGCGGCGCCTTTTACAGAAATGCACTCCTCCCTCTCTGTTCTAGCCGCCGTGGCGTTTTCTCCCATAAGCCGCGGCGGATGACCTCTTTTCAGCTCTCCACTTCTGATAACAAGTCAGAGTGCGCCATTGACAAGTCAGTGTGCCACCATTGACAAGTCAGCGTGCCACTATTAACAAGTCATAGTGTCACGATTGACAAGTCAGTGTGCCATTATTGACAAGTCAGCGTGCCACCATTAACACTTCATTAATAATTATTATATATGACAATATAACGAAAAATGTAATATGACAGAGTGATTGAAAATATCATATGTTACCAAAACAGGTTATGTAACTTGAATTCATATTGTTGACAACTTACATCAGCAAATTAATTGACAAGTGACAATGTTCTATTGACAACTCAAATGACAGCAGAATCTAACATGCCAATTCATAGTCAACTTTCATTTACACCTTCACATACATGAAACTACACCTATTTCACAACCCATCCCAAAAAACATAGGGGTTGCATATAATTACAAGAAACTAACTATTGGTGTGTATCCATTTACAAAAATTTCCCTTCACACCCATTTACAAAATATTCCCTTCACATCCATATACAAAAAAATAGCTAATTTCAATATGTTCTTAGCTGGGATTTGGGTTCTTCCATATCTTGACAGTATGTCCAGGCTCTTTGCATCTTTCACAATGACTTCAATATGTTCTCAGCTGGGATTTGGGCTCCTTCCACAATGACTTCAATATGTTCTCCCACATATCTCATATTATCTTCTCCATTATTTGTAAACTTTTCCCATATGTGAATAAAGCAAAATAGATGTTTTTCAGATGTACCCGCCATCAGTTATTTAAACCTGCATAAAGAATCACGCAACTGTCATTAACAAGGCAAGGAGCTATATTGACAACTGTCGCGGCACGCGTTGACAACTATCGCGGCCTGATTGACAACACAATATCCCATTTCGTACTAAGGGTTTCCACCCACAGTAACCTTCATCTTTTTCTTCCTTTGCCACTGAACTAGCATCAGAACAGAGCAAAACCACCCACAAACAACCCAAAAACAGAGCACCCATGATCATCCTACACACCCAACTTAAATCACCAACACACACCAACCAAAAACACAACTTTTCTATTGATTAACTTGTGAATCCCATTCCCAAAACCACTCACAAGCAACCCAAAAATACAAAAACGATTTTTTGATTTCCCATTTCCAAACAAAAGCACAATCTGTCAAGAAAGGTAGGAGAGAAGAAGAAAGAAAGTTTCACACCTGAAAATTTGTGGAGAAGCTCTTTGGAGTTCACTAATGGTAATAGAGAGGATATTTCATCATCAATGGCTCCTTCCCTCTTTCCCAATGTCTTCTTTCTCAAGCATATTGCGCTGGAACTCTCACCCAAATGAAATTCTGCGTCTTCGTTTCTGATGGCTTAGGGCAGGGCAAGAGAGTAATTTGTAGATTCTGAAAATTGCATCTAAGTCCCTTTGGGACTTCAGAAAAATTATGACATTTCAGGGGACCTTTTTGCTGTATTTTGGCTTCTGTGGGACCTTAATGTCATTCTCCCTAGGACAAATGATAGATACACGACAGCTGAAGAAGGAAGTCGGAAAGACTAAATTTTATAGATATATACATTAGCTATAACTTCACAAAACACTGATGGCACCTTCTGTCCTACAGAGAAATTATGATGTCTATAACTCTTGATTATTATTCTGAGTCCCTAACCAAAACTTTACTTCATAACGATGCAGGGATTGATCCAAATCCTGAAAGGAGACAGTATGAGATCATTACCCACGCCATCTCCTCCACCAGAAGGGAGTTCTTGGATTCTGTGATGGGGGTGGTGTGAGAAGATCAAGCATGGTTTGTTTTTCTTTTGGGGTCAATGGAACACCTCTGATAAGGTTCAAAGCCATGATATGAACATTAGTCTTCTTCCTGTGCTTGTTGTAAGCCCATACACCAGCTGCCGCACCCGCAACTAGAAGCTATTCCCAGAGAACAAGTTATTTTGGAATCAGAATGAATATGAATCAGATTAAAATAAGTTACAAATTCAAGTGTTCTCTTTCGGCCAAAAACAATTCAAGTGTTCTCAATCATCCTGAGAAAACTTACAGGGCATAGCCATAAAGCTGCAGTCTGCAAATCAAACTTTGGTGTATAGAGTACAGTCTCTCCATATTCTTCCTCAAGCTTCTTGTATATTTCCTTGTCTGTCTTCCCACTACGAATCTCATCACGAATTAACTGCAAAATAATACAAATAATACGGATTACTATATGTCACAAAGGCTTGCTAAAGAAAGCCATTAATTTTCATGGTTGACTAATTATTTTACAGAAAATTTGTCCAGAAGATGATGAAAAACGCACAAGAACTGGCAGCAACTTCAAAAATTTGATCAGCCTGGTTTTCAAATACAAGAAAGCAGTTAAACGTCTTATATTTCCAAACAAGTCAGGCCTATTTTGTTTGATCTTCCCTAACTCCGCCAACCCAAGGCCCAAATCCATCAATTTATTTCTTGATATGCCCAGGCTAGCTTCCTAAGAATTATCATATGAGCAATTGCCTTAGACTAGGGGTAAAAAGGGAAACAAGAAGGAATCTTAGCATATTAATAAAACTTAGAAATTGAATCTCTTTAAACCACTAAAATTCAAGGGAAAAGAAGGTGGGAGGGGGAAGGGAGGGAACCTTATCTTATTTTACCCCCCCCCCCCAAAAAAAAAAGGGCATACGTATTCTCTAGGAAGAAACATGGAAAGCAATTTAAATCAAATCCCAAAGCTAAAATAAGCATGAAAGAACTAAATAAAGTGAGAAATGACTTAACAAATATCGAAATGCCATCTTCACCTTGAAAAAAGGATTGAAGTGCTATATAAGGCAAAGCAAAATAACAGGTAATTGCAACAAATAATGAAATGAAAACACATATGAGACCAATAAAACCTAAGCTTTCCTGTTACATATTACTTATAAGTTGCAAATAGAAAAACAATCTGAATAGTAGATTAATTAATCAAATTTGCGAAAAATCATGCACCCATTTCTGTCAACTTTAATTTTGGTTACAAGTAGATGTTCTAAACATATAGTTTAAACCAATGAAGTCTACCATCATGAATTAGTAGTAAAAAGACAACCCTCATAATATTCATATTGGCCAATTCATTTCACTCATGGTCAGAGCGCTGTCATTACAGATGCTGGAGATATCGATTCCATTTTTCATGATACTAAAAGTTTGACCAATTATTGTCCAAAACAAAGCTACTGCCGGATTGGGCTGTAGAAGTGACCTTAATTAGAAACTACAAGTACTGTACCTTTCTAAGCAGAATCGCAATGTCTGCTTGAGAATCTTCAATGGATTGACTCCCACATTCTGTGCACCTCACATTATGACTGATGTTTCTAGCCCGGGCATCCACTATTTGGGCCTCCTTTACTGGATCTGCCTCACTCCCCATTACCAAAGGCAGCGAAACACTAATATTTATTTATCTTGCTAAAGGCAGCTGCAAAATCCATTGAGACATAATAACAAATTTTGTGTGTTAAAAGTAGAAATAGAAGGAATTTTCTTTCTATCAATACATTGAACCAAAAATCTAAAAGGCAAGATCAAACAGCCACAATACAATCAAGCATGACGACTCACTGAACTTTAATATCCAGTGATTGCAAATGCAAATTCATGAAGAGCTAACACCTATAATGTAGACTAAGAGCTTAGTGCAAACAAATTGCTCATCATAACAAGACTAACAAGATAAAATATGTAAGATTTCTGCCTGTTCATTGAAAAACTTCCTGTGCAGGCAGTGGAGGTCAAGAGTGAAATTAGCATATTCTTTTTTTTCTTTTTGGTGAAATGAAATTAGCATCTTTACAGAAAAAACATAGAAGACATGCAGCTCCGCTTTAATCCTAATCCCTGATTTCTACGGCCAACTCTTTGAAACAATGAAAACAAATAGAGTTTCGCACCTTTAAAGCAATGACAAAAAAAAAATCTTTATGTTCCACCAACTCCCCTAGCAAATACGGAAACCCTCGTAATATTTAATCATAGTATTTAAACTTCAATTCATTGGAATTAAACTTGACGTCGCAGAACACAGTGTTCATATCATATCAGAAGGACAACCACAAAGGACCAAGAAACCAGGGCCCTAATAGTGATGTAGCCGGCCATTACCGAGTTCTGCACACGTCATGTCAAATTTAGGTAATTAAATGACAAATTCAAAGGGCAGTGAACTCAGCCTACACATAATTCCCATCTACGCATTCTCTCGAACACCTTGCGAGCATTAAATTCGCACCCAGTCTTAAATATAGTCTGAACAGTGCTAGTGCTTTACATGGTTCTGTTGCTTGAAATATTGGAACTATATTTCTGCAATATATAGCAGTTAAGGACTTCAGGCGAACACAGGATTTGGTTCCCAATGAGTGGAGTTACTTTTGGTCCACAGCCACTACATCATCTTAAATTCTTGAGTCTGAAAGCTGAAGCTGAACAATTGAAAGAATTTTTTTTTTTTTTTTAAAAAAAACTTACAGGATAAGAAGTAAGAAGACGAAGCAGGGAGAATGGAGGGAATGAAGGAGTAAGGTATGCTACAAACACCCTGGCAATGGCAAATTCACGAAGACGCAGAACAACGCTGCCAGAGTCACAAAGCAGAGGCGCAGCTAAACGATGACGCAGGAGAGGACGCTCGAAGCCTGAAAGCTGAAACTCAGAAGCTCAACAATGGAGGTGAAGAGGCCACGAGGGTAAGAATCGAATGGAGACGTTGAGAGGGAGGGGATTCGATGAAACGGGACGGCAGATGGAGAAATTCTAGCTGTTGATCGGGATTTTTTTCGCTGCAGAAGAACCTGTTTGCCAGGCTCAAGTGCCACATGGAAGCTGTGAAATTTCTATTGATGGAGGTGCTTCCTAATAAAAACGAAAAGAGTAAAATATTCCATCCTCTCTTATATTTTGTCTTAATTATACAATTTTTTTTTAATTTAAAAATTAAAAATATATACTTAGATCCAAACTATTAATTATAAAAAATAAAAAGATAGTTAGTGTATTTTACTCAAATTAAAATTTTGGAAGTTGAATTCTTATGTATCATAGTATAATTTTGCGTGATTTAGATTTTATATGGTAAAATTAATAAAAACATGAGCCCCAGTGAGATGGGGAGGACAAAAAAGACTTACAAATTGAAAACTTCAAATATGATAATTTAATCAGAATCAGATAGTCAAAATTCAAAAAAAAAAAAAGATTAAATAACAACAAAACTTTATCCTACCAAATGGGCCGGCCACATATCGTCATATAATAATTTAACAATAATTTTTTCACATTGTATTACAAGTTTGATTGGGCTTAAGGAGCCCTTTATTCGGCCCCCCGGGGGGGAGGCAATATCATTAGACGCGTTAAACATCTTATTGAAAATTAAAGCAAAAATATTTCCAGAAAATTGGTCAAAATAACTATTTGGGTATTTTAGTGGTCACTAAAGCCTAATATGTTTTCATGCATAGAAAATACCAGTAATGTTCAGATTCAAGCTTTTATGACCAATAAAATTTATAATCTGGTACTTTTAACCAATTTGTTAAATTCTTTAAACTACAACAAAACATCCGTTCAAAACACAAGTTTTGTAGCAGCCTCATCGATCTCGCAGACTCAAGTAACAAGCGTCTTTAGCCATTAAATAAAAAGGAGGAAGAAGTAAACGACAAAATAATGGTGAAATGCTTTCGGCAAAACAAAAGGCGCAATGATAATTTTTCGCAGATAAAGATTGTGCCTAATATTTATATTTATTTTTTTCAATATATTACATGCATTTATTTCCACCAATTCACATGACTAAAATAGTGTCATATGATTATTAAATTAAGAAGCATATAGTTATATCACCAAAAGGTTTACGCCTCCCATTGCGAATTGCGTAAGCTACAATCCATGGGAACGTCTAAAAGACATTTAACGAGAGAAAATATTTTTATCATACTGAATTAATTATCATCCATACTAATTTAAATAAAATACTAGCTTTAGTTTCAATTATAAAATCTCGTTTGTAATTAAGACCGAAGATAGTATAAAACTAAAAAAAATTTCTGACTGTTCATCGACTGTAGCTTAATTTTCTCTGAGCAATGGACAGGAAACCAGATACCACAAGCATACTTGTAGATGTTGGCCTGCAGCCCTGAATGCATCCTTCTCCTGACCTGTACAGGACTTTTTCTTAAGAACCAATGTAACCAACATCAAGCCCAATTCCCATGCCTATCCAATATGCCTCCCTTGATTCTCATACCACTACATCTCTCATAAAAGAGCCATATGTTACTTCCCTCAAAAAGGGGGCAAAAAGAAAACCTTCTGTACCTTTATCATCATGCCAAAATCACAAACAAACCATAACTAAATCACAAATCCAAAACGCAATATAATGACTTCTCTACGTACAGCTATCCATGCCCAGGGCACGTCCAATGACATCATTCAAGCTCTCGAGGCAGACAAATGATAAGCTTACTACTGTAGCACCCATCATTCAGATCTGGGCCATATCAGTGTCTTACATAACATATATGGTACAATCATTCTTCAACGAAGGAAGATAGCCACTTTCTTCCCCCTTTTTTCAGCTGTAAGACTGGCCAAATTTTTTGAGTGAATTACCATGGCCAATTCCATTAGCACTGATACCATCGACGGTGCTTTCATCACAAATAACTCAAATGTCATTCCGGTCAATGCAAAAACATTACGACTTTGCTACTTCCATCAGTGGTCAGAGTTACCATCAGCATCACCTTCCAAGAAGAAATGATATAGAGTGACACTGAAACTAAGACATCGCCAGAGGAAAAATGAGACTCCACATATATAAGACGAGTGAAGATTGACATGGGCCCAAAACTAGGCCAGGTCAAACGATCTCATAAGTTCATGTCACTCTGAGATCACGCATCAAGTCAAACGAATGTCCCATTCCCAAAACATCAAATATAGCACGACAGACATAAAACTCATCATCTTGGTTTCCTACTACTTGAAATCCTAGCTACTACAAAAAATAAAAAAAATATAATAAAAACTGCCCAAAAGATGATGCATAGAAGGAACACAGGCCATGGGAACGGTGTGTCAAAGGTAAAAAATGAATGGCCAACTTTGGGATCAGAAGAGTTGGTTGTTCAGATCACAATCCGCTAGCGTATAATTTGACTCAAATGTGTATTCATTGATCAGGCTTGGTTTTCTGTATATACAAATACGATGCATATGCGATGCTCACAGAGCTAATCACTTGCGTTTTGCTCTAACCTTTAGTCATCAATGCAGAGGTCTTCTGCTTCCATGACAAAACTCGGTCAACGCCATAAGAGAGAAGAATTATAAGAAGCATAAAGACAGACAAGTGGCTCTAATGGATCATACTGACTATCTTAAGGATTCAAGAGCTATGAATCGACCCAGTAGAAAGATAAAGTGAATCTCAAATAAATATTAGCAAAACAAGATTTAAGACCTGAAATTCATCTTAGCTTAACCATGAAAAACACAACGTAATCTTGCTCATAATTTTTCAAGAATTCCCCAAAAATGACGAAACCAGACCTGCTCCATGCTGCAAAAATTAGTAGGCACAACTGCCATCAGATAGCTCAAAAAATAAAAATAAAATACAATAATATTACAGCGAAGAAGGTAATGCAGACCGTTCTACCTTCCACATGCCATTCATGGATAAATCAGCTAAGCTGAACAGCCCTTCCCATAAGTCCATGGAGAACGTCTGTTATGAGAAAACAACACAATCAACAACAACAAACATCCCAACCATTGCATGGAATGGCTACGTGAAGCATAAATGGAAGGAAAATAAGACTAACCCTGTTAACCCCAAACATGAAGCACCAGCTAAAGGTGCATAAGCTCAGCACCTAAAAGGTCCTCCAATCAAACCAACCATTCAACTGTGATGGCGTATGAGCATACCCACTATAAGAAGACCTAAACACTAGAAGAGAAGAAAAATCTAAATCACTACTTCCCATTCAAATTTGAAACAACACTAAAAATGAACAAACTATTGAAAAAAACACGGCCCTTCACTAATTGCAGCAGAGTTCTAACGGAAACAATCTACTAAATTTGCATGGAATCAACTGAAATCCAAGAGAAAATGATACTTGATAGTATAAATATTGACTTAATCATATAAAAGGAATCGCATTACTTCCCACTGCTCACAAAAGATAAGGCCTAGGTACACGAATCAGTACTTAAAAGTTAACATCAATGTTGCCAAGCAATTATAAGATCCTGAAACCTTGCCAATACTAGCTTACACATAAAGTCACCAACATTAATGAAGCACCAAAGAGTTTATGAATATTATGAGAAATTATATGCCCAATAATAAGGCAAAAGCTCCAACGACAACCTTGAACAGATGGGCAGGCATGAACTCATCTCCTTCTACCACCACGCTCTCTTAATGTGAGAGAGAGCACCTCCCCTCCTCCCACATTGTAATAAGCAAGTGACATATTATCCTTGAGAAAGCCAGGTTTTCCACTCAATTTCTGTTTGTTAGCAGGGAGCTGAATCTCCCCAGCAATTTTCTCCTTCAGATTGCCAATAGTTTCAGACAAAGATTGCATGGTAATCTCCAGAACCTGTCCTCTGAGATTTCCTTCATCAACATTAGGAACTGACACACAAATACGAACTGGTCCCTGGTTGCACCAAGACAATGTCAGCAAGGATAAATATTGTCGCTATTTTTTGTAAATTAAAAGCTAATTTATCATTAATTCATTATCATTAAAAAAAGATGGTATCAAAGTCCCTACCGGATGCTGAGCCAAAAACTGATCTTCTGGGATAAGAGCAGAATCATCAAGCTTCTGCTTCTTTGGTTCTGGTTCTTCTGGAAGCGGAGGAGGAGCTTCCTCAGGTGGGGGCGGGGGCGGCACTCCTTGAGGCAGAGGTGGTGGAGGCATCATAGGCATCCCAGGTGGAGGAATAGGAAGAGAAGCATAAGGTCGAGGAATTGAAACAGGAGTGAATTGAGAACCTGGGGGTGGAGGAACAGGTCCATTCACAGAAACTGATGACGAAGGCAATGGAGGTGGTTGACTGGACATGAATGTTTGCTGCCCAGAAGTCATTGGCATTGGATGATGAGCTGGATGAACAGATGGCATAATGGGTAACGGAGGCCTTGGAGGAGGAACTGAAAGACCACCACTGGTTGGGGCAGGATACTGGACTGTTGGGGGAGAAACACGGGGAAGATTCAGTGCTAGTCCAGGGGGTGGCGGAAGAGGACGAACTGAAGGCATACCAGGTCGAGGAGGAGGTGCAGCAGGGCCAGGGAGGTTTTTAGCCTCATTATTAGCAAAATAATTTTGATCCTCACCACCCAAACTCTGTGACATGGCTTGGTTCGCAGTTCGCCCAATGCTACCAGTGTGACCATCCCATATAACCTGCTTAGGTTGCTCATCTTTCTTCTTTTCAATTTCTGCCTTGACAGCATTGGAAACCTCCTCTTCAGTAGTACCAAAGATATCAGGACGTGTCCGTGCAAGTCCAACAATGTTTCTTGAGATTTCATCATCCTGAGCCAGTGTTGTCTCACGAATTTTGGCGAACATCCTTTCTTTCTGTTCTTTAAACTTGGGATCAATGAGAGAAATCCGCATGTGTTCCGACATTTCATTAATTGGGATTAGCTCACCAGTAATAGGGGAAACAACAAACTTTGTTGGATCTCTTTCTGCAGGAATCCTTTCCTCTGGTCTTTTCCAGTTTTTCACAATCCTCATAGGTGGTTCAGGCTCCTCTGTAACATTGACTCCACCTTTCTTCCCCTCATCCTTGTCTTCCAAACTAGCTGCCCTCATGCCCTCTTCAACAAGTTGGGCCTCTTCCTCGTCCATTTCCATTTCAACTTCCTTTTCAGGTTCAACTACATCCTCTTCCATGGCTGAAACTTTGCTCCTCCTTATAACCTCCTCAAGCGTCATTGGGGGAGGCAGCTCCTTATCCTCATCATCAGCAAAATCTATTGTTTCAACCACTACAAAATCATGCCAATCTATCATCGCCATTTGAATCCTTTCCTGCTCTATTTCATCCTCAGCCTTTTGCCGAGCTTGCTCCTGTGAACGCTCCCATTCCAGCCTGTTCACACACCGTTCGAGGACAGTAGTCATGTCAGAAACACTTTTCCTCAGCTTCTCTGTCAACCCCTTCGGAGGCATCAAAACCTTGGAATATGCATCCGCAAGGGAAGTGAAAAATGTAAACATGCTGTGGGTTGGTTTCAAGAAATGAAATTGAGGGTTATTAACCTCCCTACTAGTCAACCCTGTCAAAAATGATTTTCCATTTCGAGCCACAAATTGTGCCGTGAGCTTTATAATATCTAGCTCTTCCCCTGTAATCCCTTCAGGAAGCCTAACTGTATACTGCTCAGCTTCTGGAGGTTCAAGTACTTTCCTCACAGGCTTAAACTGAGAGGAGGGGTCGGGCTTTGTTGCTGCTGTTGGTGCTGCTGCAGC
Source organism: Neltuma alba (assembly GCF_004799145.2). NCBI lineage: Eukaryota > Viridiplantae > Streptophyta > Magnoliopsida > Fabales > Fabaceae > Neltuma > Neltuma alba. The sequence goes on from NW_021634709.1 coordinate 107,042, forward strand.
ATCATTAATGTCAGAGGCTGGTGCAGATAAGGTTGGTTCGGACAAAGCTGAATCTACAGGTTGCAAAGGAGATTGCAGGGTAGAAGATTGGTTTTGGGCACGAAATTCTGCTAACCGATGTTGATAGTATGCATGATAGGGATCCGATGAATTCAGGAAATTGAACTTAACATTGCCGGTGTTATTTGCAATGATCCTTTTCTCAAATTCGGGCCCGTTTTTAGCAACGAACTGGGCAGTTTTATCCACGATAGTTCTAATATCTGGAGGGGGATGTATGATTCCAATAGTTCTAGTGTGCGTAGCAACTGATGTAGAATTCGATTTGGCCTCCTCCTCCTTAGACGATTTTTCATCCTCCCTCTCCTCAGGCAATTGAGCCTCAGGGCGAGGACCTAGATTTCCATCAGAGGGAGGAGCAGGAAGAGGCAATATCGGTAATGAACCCAACATTACGGCGACTTCAAAACAAATTCCAAAGCCTGTTAGCCCCTTTCTTCAACGTTGGGGCAAAAATAGGGCATACAAGTAGGCGCTAGCTATCGAAACCAACCTGCAAAATGATGACGCAACATGAGTGCAGCTTAAAGCAAAATCTAAACAAAAATCAAACAAAAGAATACCAAGACAAGAACTCAGTGAGACAAGCAGATCAATAAACATGGAAATTATATTTAACCAAAAAAACACAAGAAGAATAACGAGAGACAGGGAAGACAGTGAAGGAGAGCCACCGACGTTTACAATTTCGCCTTTACGGCGACGAAACCGCGGTGAGGCGAGCACGGACGGGCACACGGAGGCCGAAGGAGCTACAGGCGATTCGAAGAGGGGAGAAGGGTGAAATGATGCGGAGTGCCGGAGTGGGGCGGATTTTATCGGGTCGGACCACATTGGGCGGGACGGCGGCACCGACCTCAGTTGGCATATTGGCTGGATTTTGTCGGGTCGGACCATATTGGGCCTTGAGTGCATACGGACATCAAATCAAGATATGTGTATTATTTTATACCACTAATTATAAGATACAAATGTGTTGTATAAAATAAAATAAAAAGATACAAATGTGATCTTATAATTAGATTAGAACCGAAGGTAGTACTTTATATACTTATTTCCAATCAAGTAAAAATATGTCTATTATTTTATTTTTAATAATTTTTAAAATTTACTTATAATATTTAATTAGTAATAATTATACTAATCTTCATCATATATATTACATCAAATTTTTTCTCTATTTCTATATTTCTTAAATTAAAATGGGAAAATTTATTTTTTAATCTCTTTTTGCTTAATTTGACATATATGTATATATAATTTAATCACTTATAAAGTTATAGATAATACATCTCTCACCAACTTAATTTGTTTTTTATGCTACAAATCATATTATCTTTATTAATCAATATTTTATTTGTGCATATTTTTACAATTTTTCTCGAATACAGTCACCTTTATACATAACTTTGAAACATCTTAATTTGTATAATAGTTTCGAGCATACAACCTCTCAAGATGAAAATTATAAATTTAATAAATTTTATCTTAGTTAACCAGATGAAGAATTTTTTTTCGGGAAAAATCTTCCCTTTCTATTGTTATTTGAGAATTTATGACTTATGATTACTGCGCAGTTTTGGGGTAGAAAGTGAATGCCAACAAAACCTGTGTGTCCTTTTCCCGAACGTCAATCACACTAGAGTAAAGGAAATTAGTAATTTTATAGGCTTCACTTCCACCCTTGACCTCGACAAATATGTTGGCATGCCCGTTATCCACCAGAGGGTTACCAAGGCATCATATAAGGCGATCCTGGATAAGATGGACAGTAGACTATCCTTGTGGAAAGCAAATAGTTTATCACTGGCTATGAGAACCACCTTGGTTTCTTTAGTCCTCACGACTATGCCTTCTTTTGCAATGCAAACCGTTCCCCTCCCGAAAGATACTTGTGATAAGATTGATAAGAAGCGTAGGAACTTCCTGTGGGGTAGCACTAGCTCGAGCCGTAAGATTCACTTGGTATCTTGGGACAACGTCTGCCAACGAAGGTCCGATGGAGGGCTTGGATTCCGATAAGCCAAACATCAAAATAACGGCTTCATGATGAAGTTAGGTTGGTCATTAATCAAGCGTAGAGACCTACGGTGGGTCAAGTTCCTACGTGAAAAGTACAAATGTGGGGTCGATACTATCCCTAAAGTTGAATGTCACAAGGTGGCATCTAGGACATGGTCTGGTATCCAAGCAAACTAGGAAAGTGTGAAGGAGGGGCTGGCTTGGCGGATTGGTGATGGCTGATCAGTATCTCCTTGGAAGGATGCCTGGGTCCCCCATCTGGGGAAGCTTAAGGACTTGGCGCCAGAGATCCCCACCAACACTGTGGATTGGAAAGTGAGCGACTGAGTGTCTGCTTCGGGGTCCTGGGATTGGAATGCTCTCAAAGATCTACTCACGCATCATGTTGTTGAAGCTATTTCTCACGTGCACCTTCATGATAGTAGGGAGGATAGCCCAGTTTGGTGTTGGTCTCTAAATGGGACCTTTTTAGTTAAGTCAGCCTACGACTATATTAGTGGGTGTAGTGAATCTTCTCATCATAGTATCTGGCGTATGTTGTGGAAGCTCAGGATCCCACAGTGTTACTATTCCTTTATGTGGCTATGTGTCAACGACCGTCTTCTCACGAACGAAGCCAGGTTTAGATGTGGTCTTCATGACACTAGAGTATGCGGCGTTTGTGGTCTTATCCTAGAATCTGTATTGCACGCCCTTAGAGACTGTTAGGTTTCGAAGCATTTATGGTGCTTGTTTGTCCCACACAACATGCAGTCATCCTTCTTCGTAGTCAGCAATTCCTTGGAGTGGTTAACTGGGAATCTCAAGACTTCGCTAAGGCTCTGTGGACACAAGTGGAGTTGGTGGTTTGTTATGTTATGCAGACGCCTCTGGCTAGCTCAAAATGATCGCATTTTCAATGGATTCTCTGCATCTTGTACTGACATAATGGAACGTTCTAGATGTGTTCTCGCTTGGGGATCTGTCAATCTGGGTTCTTGCAAGAGGCCTCTAGAAGGTGGGGTTCGATGGGTTCCGCCCGCATGTGGTACCTTGAAGTTCAACACGGATGGGTCCTTCAATGCTGCCTCTGGTGCTTGCTCGTGTGGTGGCCTTACTCATGATAACACTGGGAGCTTTGTCCGCAGTTTCATGTATAAGTTTAGGATTGGCTCTTGTCTCTCGACAGAGGCATGGGGGGTTCTTTAGGACCTCAAGCTAGCTTGGGAGTGGGGCTGGCGGTCCCTCCTTATAGAATGTGATTCTTAAGAATTGCTAAACCTGGTTAATGCTGGAGCCTTGCAAGATCACCCTGACTACATTTTGCTTTCTGAAATTCGGAGTATGCTAGATCAGCAGTGGAAGGTGGCCCTGGCTTTCTGTGACCGTGAGGCAAACTTAGTTGCTGATATGATCGCCAACGAAGCTCAAGCTTTGTCTAATAACTTAGTGATCTTGTCTGAGCCCCCGGCAGCGTGTCGCCAATTCTTCCAGCATGATATGGCTGCAGCTTCTTTCCTTTCCTCTGTTAATCCTTAGTTGTTTGTGTTCTTTCCTCTCCCATTAAAAAAAAAAGAATTTATGACCTGAATTTGGTTATTCTTAACTTCACAAAATTATTAATCATTCCATTCATCAAAATGATGAATAGTAGAAGCCAATTCTTGAACATCACAACTTCATAACCTCCACATTGGATTTTTTTAAAGAATTTTTAGTAGGTAGTATTTTAAAATTCCAAAACAGGTCATATTTTGCGCAGATTACTATTTTCATTTATATCATTATAACTCCGTGAGTTGGTTTTTTCAACCAAAAAATAAATTTGAAGTCACTAGGCAAAATGAACATTTTGACAAATTGAAATAATGGATCTTAATTCTCTACCAGCACTTTTCGTATTGCATCTCAACGTCTTCAAACCAATATTGTCTAAGTGAAGAATTTTCTATCGAATCTGCCAGCTCAATTAACACCTTGCCCCTTCTTAAATCTTACTATGGAATTGTGTATTCGGCTACAGTCGAGAAAACAGACCGAACCCATTTAAACTTATTTAAAATAAAGGCCAAGCTTATAATTTGAGGCCTCTAAATATAAGTTAAGCTTAGAAAGGCTGGCCTTGTAGAACTAAAAAATAAAAAAGCTAACCCTCTAATACCCCTGGCCAGCCCATTTAATCAACAAGAGTTGGGTCTAGCAGAAGGGACTAGTCCCTCACAACATGACAAATCAATGTTTGAATTCCTGTTGGAAAATGTGCCTACATTTGGTACCCAACAGTGTCTCGAAAAGAATTGTCTCCAATTAGAAAATATATATGCCTTGAAAAAAATATTATAATTATATTTATTTTTTAACCTAAAAAAGAAAGCCCTATGATTGAAATAGAAAAAGGAATACACCTGGTTACTCATAGCAAGTCACTTAGCATATTTGAAGAAAATGGATAAAATTACAATTTTGTCACTTAATCCCCAAAAAAAAAAAGTTATTATACATGAAAAATTAATATAAATATAATATAAAATGATTACAATCTATTAATATTATTTTAAAAGCCATCATTGTGAATAAAAATGAGTATTATCTCACTGAGCATAATCTACACATTTTATAGCAATTGTAGATGTATGGTTCAAAAGCTGTTTTTCTTGATTAGCATTTGTTGATTTTTTTTTGGGACAATTGCAAATAAAGACCCTCCAATATATAAAATAGCTATTAGGGACCCTGAATTTAGAAAATAGCTTCAAAGGACCCGGTCTCAAATTGCAAATATGAAATGATGGTAGAATGTCCAAAATGCCCTCTGTTTTTTTCTCTTTCTTCCTCTCCAGATCATCTTCTTCCCGACCTTGCCTCCTCACTTTCTTCTCTCTCTTCGTTCTCTCTTTCCTCTCCAAGTTTCCTTCCCTCTCCTCACTCCTTTCCCAAAGTATATGGAACTCACAATGTCTTTCGGTAGTTCTCTCTTCATTGTCATCCCCCGTCTCTTTCTTCTTATCTTGCTTAGCTTCTCTTTCGTCGATAATGAAGCCTCTTCCATCATTCTCTCTGTTGCTGTGGAAGGAGAGGAGAGTCGGGGAGTTTGAGGGAGAGTGACAGTCATTTTAATCCTTGTAATGTTTGCTTCCAATGTGTGCGATGATTGCTTAGTACTGAGACAACGCCCAACAAATCTGGACTTTTATTCTTCATTTCTATTTTGATTTTCAGCTTGTGTTCATAATTGAAAATAACAAGTTTGATGAGTTGTTGAAAATAACAAGTTGACAAGTTCTGATATCCACTTCACGACAAGTTCAGTAATGCGAATAACAAGTTTAGCAAGGCAAATAACAACTTCTGATAAGCAATTCATAGAAATTCGAGTTTCTGTGTTAAAATGACAGCATTTTCAGATTTCTTTAGCAGATGACAAGTTCTGATACACAATTCATGACAAGTTCAGTAAGGCGAATTACAAGTTTAGTAAGGCGAATGACAACTTCTGATAAGCAATTCATAGAAATTTGAGTTTCTGTGTTAAAATGACAGGTTCCCATTAGGTTTTCATACTTTTTTCTATCAAAATGACTAGATTTCCACATTGATTTATCAAATGACAGGTTCACAATAGAAAATGACAAGTTTCCATAAGATTTTTATATATTTTCATACTCTTTTTGCTGGAATTACAGTTTTGCACATTTCTGATAGCAACAACTTCTGATAAATACAAAATGACAAGTTCAGAATGAAAAATGGCAAGTTAAGTATAGCAAATGACAAATTCCCATAATGTTTTTATATATTTTCATACTTTTTCTATTGGAATTATAATTTGCACATTTCTGACAGCACTCACTTTTGATAAACACGAAATGACAAGTTCATAATGGAAAATAACAAGTTAAGTATGGCAAATGACAAGTTCTCATAATGTTTTCATACATTTTCATACTTTTTCTGCTGGGATTACAATTTGTACATTGCTGATAGCAACCACTTTTGATAAACAGTAAATGACAAATCCACAACAGCGAATGACAAGTTAAATATGTAAAATGACAAGTTCCCATAACATTTCCATACAATTGTAAATTTCTCTGTTAAAATAACAATGTGCATATTTCTGACAGCAAACACTTCTGATAAACAGTAAATTACAAGTCCATAATAGCGAATGACAAGTTAAGTATGTAAAATGACAAGTTCCCATCATGTTTTCATACAAACGTAAATTTCTCTGCTGAAATAACAATGTGCAAATTTCTGACAGCAACAACTTTTGATTAACATCTTTCATAATCAATTTCACCTCTCATTTCCTCATAATGTATAAAACTATAGCACCAGAACTCTCATAAGCCCCTCAAGAAGCATGCTCATATCAACACCAGTGGCAAATGCACTACGATGATCATATCCACTCACTAGTGCATCCTCAACCATGAAATCCCAAATGTAAATTGTCATATCATATGAACAAGAACTTTATTCGTTTAGCACTGTATTTAGGGTTCGTTTGTTCCTCACATCCTACACCTTGATCGATTTATCCACCGAAATACAATCATCATACTTGATTTCCACAATTTAGAGCTTGTTTGCAATTATCAGAAGTGGGTGCTGTTAGAAATGTGCAAATTGTAATTCTAGCATAAAATGTATGAAAACGTTATGAGAACTTGTCATTTGCTATACTTAACTTGTTATTTTTCATTGTGAACTTGTCATTTTGTGTTTATCAGAAGTGATTGCTGTAAAAAAATGTATGAACTGCAATTCCAGCAAAAAAAGTATAAAAATCTTATGGAAACTTATCATTTTCTATTATGAACCTGTCATTTGATAAATCAATGTGGAAATCCAGTCATTTTGATAGAAAAAAGTATGAAAACCTAATGGGAACCTGTCATTTTAACACAGAAACTCAAATTTCTATGAATTGCTTATCAGAAGTTGTCATTCGCCTTACTAAACTTGTAATTCGCCTTACTGAACTTGTCATGAATTGTGTATCAGAACTTGTCATCTGCTAAAGAAATCTGAAAATGCTGTCATTTTAACACAGAAACTCGAATTTCTATGAATTGCTTATCAGAAGTTGTTATTTGCCTTGCTAAACTTGTTATTCGCATTACTGAACTTGTCGTGAAGTGGATATCAGAACTTGTCAACTTGTTATTTTCAACAACTCATCAAACTTGTTATTTTCAATTATGAACACAAGCTGAAAATCAAAATAGAAATGAAGAATAAAAGTCCAGATTTGTTGGGCGTTGTCTCAGTACTAAGCAATCATCGCACACATTGGAAGCAAACATTACAAGGATTAAAATGACTGTCACTCTCCCTCAAACTCCCCGACTCTCCTCTCCTTCCACAGCAACAGAGAGAATGATGGAAGAGGCTTCATTATCGACGAAAGAGAAGCTAAGCAAGATAAGAAGAAAGAGACGGGGGATGACAATGAAGAGAGAACTACCGAAAGACATTGTGAGTTCCATATACTTTGGGAAAGGAGTGAGGAGAGGGAAGGAAACTTGGAGAGGAAAGAGAGAACGAAGAGAGAGAAGAAAGTGAGGAGGCAAGGTCGGGAAGAAGATGATCTGGAGAGGAAGAAAGAGAAAAAAACAGAGGGCATTTTGGACATTCTACCATCATTTCATATTTGCAATTTGGGATCGGGTCCTTTGAAGCTATTTTCTAAATTCAGGGTCCCTAATAGCTATTTTATATATTGGAGGGTCTTTATTTGCAATTTTCCCTTTTTTTTTGTTACAGTATTCTATGATTTTAATATAAATAAAATTTTTAATTTGAAATTAAAAAATAATTTACATCTTCAACTTAAAAAAAGGTAACATGTGAGTTAGCATAATAACAAATTTTCTTTAGAAATTACATTTTTATTAAAAAGTTAAAAAGAGCATGGAAAAAAAATTAAGGAAAATTAACTTTAAAGAAATTTATTATGAAAAAAATAGAACTCAATCATATATCATATATCTCAAGAGCTAATATCCATACTACTAGTTTTTTCTTTCTTTTTTTTCAAGACAATATCTTTAATAAATCATTTTGTCATTTTATCATTATTTTTTTAAAAACTTGTAAGAAATTTTTTTTGCTAAACGGGCAAAAAGTCCAAGGACTAGCCCACGAGTTCATGGGCTGGGCTTCATAAACGAGCCAGCCCGTTTAAACCTATGGTCCATGAAAGACAGGCCTTGCAGGGCTAGCTTGACCCGTTTTCCAGCTCCATTTCGATGTTTCATGAATGCACTGAGCGTACGAGTTTCTTCAAAGTGAAGAATGACAAAAAATAAAATATCAATAGTTGCCAGACCCTAGCACTAACCTTAACTGTCAGAACCGCTTGGCTCAATTGACAATTCGCATCTCCTTAAATCTTGCGTAAGTATGAAATTGTACGTTCAACCCTCCGTGAATTCCTTCGACCAAGTGAAGAATAACAAAATTTTGACATCAATTGTGTAGCTATAGTCGTCCTCAAAGATCATTAATCACAATGTGGCCATCAATCTTACATTTGACAAGAAACATAGAAAAACACTCGAAATTTACATAGGCCTTCTAGTAAGCTATTAATAGAATTACGTTATATATGGTGACCCTTCCAAGAGGACAGGTACATGTGCCAGAAGATTCCCTGCAAAACACAGAAATATATAGCATTAGTCCCAACACAAAATGTCTTTAAATCAATCCTTTAGTTTGGCTTTTTGTTATTTTTTTCTTTGTTGGACTCTTGTATTCAGCATAAAGGCTTTCTGTTGATACCAATCCATCCCCATAAGAAGTCAATTTAAGCCATTATAAAATGCTATTCATGAACCAAATGGGTTAAGTTTAACAGAAGAAGCTCATCCATCACAACGTGACAAATCAACATTTGAACCTCTGCTGAAAGAGATACTCATATTTAATACCTGACAGCACTTCAAATAAGATTGGCTCTAATAAGAAGATACCTATACGTAGCCCCAAAAAAAAAAAAAAACTATTCATGAATGTGCACTTAAGAATTTGAAACTCTTGAAACTTTTCAAGAAATCCTTAATTGAAACCCCTGAAAGTGGTTTAGAATTTAATATTTGCAACCACATCTTTTCTTGGCTAAAACTATAAGCAAGAGTATGCTTCAAATCCACAGGATTTTCTTGAGAAGTGGTATGCTCTTAGAAAGCTATTTACGGACTTCTCTTTAGGGGCTTAAGTTTTTGTGTTGACCAAGTTATTGATGTGTGCAACAAGGTAAGTACTTTTTTGGTTGAAAAAGGGACCAATATGAATATATACCTAACTCATCTTGCCCCTCTTTAACCATTTATGCTGCTTCTTGTGAAAGAAGTGCAACTTCAATTTCTTGTAGTGACTTTCCTTTTGTTTCCACAACATTATTCTTCACAAATATCACTGCCACCAGACAGAATGCGCCAAAAATAGTATACAGGAGTTGTGCCCCGAGTTGTTCCAGCAAGCGCAAAAATAACAGACCAACAAAGAAATTAATCATCTGTAAAAGAAAAGCGCATCAGCAATCTCTGAACTTGATTCCATTGGGCAAGAAAGAGGATAGAGCAGAGAAATAAGGAAGAAAATAATACAGATAACCGTAGTAAAAAATGACATGAAACTCAACAGAATTAAACATGTCACGACAGGATTATCATGACCATACTTTAAATCGTCAATATTTAGAGTAACTCACCGCTACTTAACCTCAACCAAACTAATACACGAGCCATGAAAGTGAACAGAATTACACATGTCACGACAGGATCATCAAGACTCAAACTAATAACCATCTCAATATTCATAGTGATGTAGCATTAGGTCACCAATTATCTGATTCATAAGCTTAGCTCACAGACAAAGGAGCCGCAAACACTCCCAGGAAAGATTGCCAGTGGAAGTTAGTTTTAAAACTCACATTATAAACATAACTAGCAGATCTGTCCAAGGTGAATATGGTAATGGAAAATGCAGTGAGGGCAAACATTATAAACTAGTTTCTAATTTCATGAGATAGGTCAAAAAAGGGAATAGAAAAAATGAACAATTGTCCGCTGAAAGCATTAAACAGGAACAAATTCAAAACGAATTACCCAATGCACAGCCAAGCAAATTGCCAATGCCTTTGCCCTGATCCTGCTGGGTAATATTTCTGATAGCAGAAGAGAAGGTACGGGACCGGCTCCCACAGAGAATGTCAGGACAAACCTGCATGGTCCATTCCACTTTTAGCAAACCCATCATAAAAAATGATTTTTTTTAATAATTTGAATTAGATCTTTCTCCATTTTAGTAATAAATTACACCCCCCATAAAGAGATGTCCAAGTTACATGCCGCCATTACGTTTTCCTGTTGCTCTGTGTGTGTGTGTTTTAATTTAATGTATGATATATGATTTCTGATAATTCATTTACTCTTTTTTACCGCACAATTAGATGTGAAGTTCTCTGATCACTCACATCAACATGCCACCAACAGATAAATACATTGCTCCAGACCCTGACGCCAAAGAACTTGCAGCAATAACTTGGAGACCCATTGCCACCGCCTAAACCAACAAAAAGAGTAAGGTCAGATAATAGAGTTCTCATGACCTAAAGTCAAATTCTATGGGAAATTTTACATTTGGAGATGAACTGAACTTGGCAATAGTGTCATATGCATGCGCCTACTATTAACATGGCTCAGAAAATTACAATAAAGAGTATAATGAAATTCAATCTTTCAAAATATAGTTTCAGCAATATTCTGGTATTCAGGTTTTTTTCCTCCATACCATGCCCAAAAAGCTCCACAGGAGAAGCGCTTTCCTTCCAAGTTTATCCATTAGAATCATTGCAAGAACAGACCCTAAAGTTACAAACAACATGATCAGTCAAATAGAGAAATCACCACAAAAGCAGTAAAAATAGTTTGGACTAAAAAAAAAGAAAAACATACCCAGTAAATTGCAAATTCCTACACATGTGTTTGCAAGGCCAGATGGGACACCAAAGGTTTTAAAGACAGCCGAAGAGAAATAAAAAACAGCATTTATGCCAGATAGCTGCTGTAAAGCAAAAAGCGTAGATCCAATGAACATCACTGCAAAAGCATTACTCATTAACTATCAAGCATTTATCTAGAAGAAACTATGTTGTACAAACAACCTAAACAATATATATATATATAGATATATAGATAGATAGATATAATATGTACCTTTGAAATGACGGCCACAGAGTAATTCTGAAAGTTTCACCTTATCAGTCTCATCATCTCTTCCAGTCCTCAACAGTTCAGTCATTGCAGGTTTCACATGTATCCCTCCCAAGAGCTTCTCAAATTCTGCTTCAGCCTCATTGCTTCTTCCCCTCTGAGCAAATTCAAAAATTCAAAAAAATTACAAGCGCCAGGATAGACAGATTATCTTAACGGATCAGATAAATACGAAGCACATATAGAAAGAATTAAAGAAATACAGACAAGAGGGATGTGCCCGGCACGTTATTCCTGCTATAGGTTAGTTGTCCAAAAATGCTTTGAAAATGGACATCAACATTGTTTAATCCTTGTTTAATTTTTAGGGGGCTATCAAACATAATGAGGGTGCAAAGTCACGAAGAGAAACAAGGAGAGAGAATCTCATTCGTTTGCATGATTAAAGGCAATATGCCTTTAAACAACATCACATCAAAATATTCTCCAGTCTCCACAGAAGGGGCGCAAGAGAAACAGCACTTCAAACTCCTTAATTCAAAACTGTTATAATAAACAGCAAAAATAGTAACAAGCTTTATGCGACTAATTAAGGCCGGCAATATTGACCACACAACATCATTTGACTCTATCGACAAGTAACTTTTCAGATATTTAACTATTATGACTGGTTGTGCCACTGCTTCTACCTCTGAAGCTATCTGTCTGTCTATCCAGGCAATAAACTTGGTAAATCTCATACTTAAACATCTATAAGCTGTGATGAGGACCAAAATTTTCTATTTCACTCAATCAATGAAACTCACTAAAATGATCAAATAATATGAAGTTTAAAGCATGTTGTGCTGACTAGGTTCATGTAGTTAGTTACGTATAAATGAAATGGAAGAGTAGATAACCTTATAAAGCCAATGAGGACTCTCAGCGCAGAACTCCATGAAAAAGGCCAGTATTGCAGCAGGAATGGCAGATACCCAGAAACAAATCCGCCACCTGATCATGTTACATAATTACCTTTCAAAAATACAACTCCAAATCAAGGAAATTGAGAAAACTGAGATTAATAAATAACTCTACAGTAAAAATATATTCATAAGCTCTTCAAACACACACAAACACATCCATCAGCTTCACTTAGTCCATTTAACATTCCATACCAACCCACTAATTCTTTGGATGGGAATCCAATAAATAGAGAGCCCATAAGTCCAAAACATGCTGCAATTTGAGTTACGCTACCAAAAGCACCCCTTACAGCTGTGGGTGACACCTATTATAGCAAAAGGATTTAAAATAAGTATTTGGCCAAAAACAAAAGTTCAAAAGATCTTTACAATTGAGAAATAATGTGATCTCATAATGTAGCAAAAATCTTGATGCTATCGTCACTTATATATACCTCAGCACACATAAAGAGCTGCAACAGGTGGGCCAAGTCCCATTCCAATGCCAACAAATAACCTTCCCAAAAGCATACCCCACAGGCTTTTTGTTGTTGCACTGCAGTAGCAATTCATTAGTTTATAGCTATATATATCTGATTAAATAGAAGGACATCTTGGAGCAAAAGACATTAATTTGGACAACCCTAAGAAAGAGAACTTTAACTCATATGCAAGAGAGAGTACATTTGAATAGAGAATCCACTATTTCATCACAATGATCATTAAAAGTTGCAACATAATCTTTTCTCATTCTCAATTACTTCAGCTTGAAAGCAAAGACATTATCTGGACAAAGTTTCTTGCATCAACTAAGAAGCTAAATTAAATGATCACCCATTTATTCACTGAACAAAAAAAAAAGGAAATTAAATTTCACAGCTTGCATAGTTAAATAAACAAATTAGAGAAAGATTACCCCACC
>NW_021634710.1:0-82785 GCF_004799145.2 Neltuma alba
AGAGAGTAGTTCCAGCAAACAACAATCTTGATATAAACAATTAACACGAAAGTTCCTAACTTCGACTCAAAATAGAAAAGTATAGCATCAGTTACGGCGGAGGCCCATAGTATCAGCTGTAATTCACAAGCCTTATTCAACTTATTCATAAGAAAAAGTTCCTGGCTTTGACTCAAAACAAATTTTACGCTCACCCCAACGATTTCTATCCACTAACTTCCCATTTTTACCTCAAGCTTCAAAGCTATTTTATTATTGTCGTCCATATAATTAACTATCAGCATCCACACTTATTAAAAAAATAGAAAGAAATACAACCTGAGAATCGAAAGAGACGAGAGAGAGAGCACCTGAAACGAGTGGCGCGGGGAGACTGAGAAAGAATTAAGGAGGACAGACGGACGAGGTAGACGAGAGTTAGTGTGCACTCGCGCGTTGATGTTTCCCGTCTGAGATAGATGACGGACGTGAGACGGAGTGAGCAATCGAAAGCTTGAACTGAAATGAGAGATGGAGATTGCAGAAGAGATGGGGAGAGAGGGGAGTCGCTGCTATCGCTAGACAGTGGAGACTTCGAGTGAGCGGGCAGAGCGGCGAACAAAAGAACCAGGGACGCGGCTTCTTTTCTTTTCCCTAACCATCCGCTGCCCTCCTCCCTCTACCCTCAAAGTTGCAGCATTTTGAGTGAAAACAAAAATTCACTATCATAAAATAACATGGCACTTCGAATTCGATACGCGAAAATCTTTCAAAACAATTCGATTATGTATCGAAAGAGTGGTACGAGAAAATGGGTATATCCGATTGAGTATTGTAAATGAATTTTTAATACACTTACTACTTTAAAATATTTTTCTAACAGTACTCAATGTCTAACTCTCTGTGTCTTTTAATAGCCTCCAATATCCTAAAAAATTTTCAGTAATACCCATTATATTAAAGTATTTTTCTAATAACACCTAATATCATAAATTAATATTTAGTGTATCCAACACCTTAAAGTAATTTTTTAATAAGCATTTAGTATCTTAAAGTAATTTTTCATAAAATTTAGCTCAAGATACTTAATAGTTAATGCTACTAAAAAAAATACCGCAGTATGTTAGATATTGCATAGAAGATGTTACTAAAAAATATTTTAACCTGCTAAGTGAACCAAAAATTATGTTACAGTACTGAGTGCTACTAAGAAATATCTTAGAATGCTGGGTGTTAAATATTGAGTGCTACCAAAAAAATATTTTACCTTGCTGAGTGTTGTATACACAACTAATTTAGGATAGGAAATGACACTGAAAAAATATTTTTAAGGTATTAGATTTTTTTTTTAAATTAAAAAAAAGCACCCTCCTCCAAGGAGGGCAGCGGATAGCAAGAGAAAAGGAGTCCACTAACAAGAAGGAGTGGCTAGGGCAAATGGGAAAAATAATAGTTAAAATATATTATATATTTATATATTACGGGCAAAACCAAACAAGCAGGGCTCTATACTGTGCCCACAACCTAGTCCTGCCCATGATATGCCCAGCCCAAAAGTACCCTCCTGTTTTTCTTTTGTTTTTGGGCCGAGTTGGGTGAATTTTTTTCAGTTTCGGGTTGCTTGAACGACCGGGCATCATGAACACCCCTAATAAGATGTGCATGTATTAGTATATAATATATTAATTATAACATAATCTTACACTAGCCCAAAGTGATTAATTGAAAATTCTAACCAAGTTCAACTCTCAAGTCCCATCCTTCAGCACGCCGGTGACAAAGGAGAAGTTGCAGGGTATGAGACACTTTTATCTTCAGTGTTCTCTAGCAGTCAATGAGCTATGGCATAACACAGGAATGTTTGTTATTTCATCTACTCCCCCACAGGAATTAACACAGGGGATAACATAAATAAAGCAAGTTAACAGCATCTAAATTTACCCGTCAAAAAAAAAATAACAAAGAAAATGAAAAGGGAGGAAACTAGTAAACAGGGGAAGACTTCAAAATAGAAACAAGTTACGAATATGAATGATTACAAAGATTCGGATAATCAAGAAGGTCAAACTTAATTTGAGTAGATTAAAAAAATAAATTAAATTAATTATTTGTAATAAATATGTATTATCTTTTTAAAATATCATTGATAATCAAGTTTATTACTAGAACTGTCATTATTATAAGGACTATCTAGGGAAAAAAAATAAATATGAAAGATAAAATGGATTAGAATTTTAAAATTATGACCAAAATAAAAATGAAACAAAATTTTATATTAAAGATTGGAGGTAGTAATTAAATAAGGGAGATACAAGCCCTATTTGGTAGAGCGTTAGAAATCACTTATAAACACATTTCACATAAACTATAACAAAACTCTTCTTATATATTTATCTCAGTATTTCGTAAATCATGATTTAAAAAGTTACTTATAAACTAATTTAAATTGGACCTCGGTTTTTGTCAATTTCAGGTCTGCAAATAAGGCGGACGCGCGTCCAAAAAGGAGGAAGAAGATAACCAATCCTTAGCTAGAATATCGGCCACGAAGTTCTGAATTTGCATGTTCACCAGACCGCTCGCCAACCTTCCATCTGACTCCGGGACTACCTTTCTCTAACCTATAATCGCAAGCTAGATGGGGTTTTGCCATTTAAAACGAATATTTTAAACAAAAATGCTGATAAGCTAGCCCGTTTTCAAGCCCATTCTTTAGGGTTTTAAAGCCCAAGCCCAAGTACAGTTTTTTATAAACCCCTCATTCTTGGAAATCAGGCCGACCCATATTCGCCGCTCCAACTGAAAAGTTCATATATACTACCTCTGGTTCTCATTATAGACTTTTTGTTTATACAAATCCTTCAAACCCTGCACTCGTCTATGGATGAAATTCTGGGAAATTTGCAGCTTTGGCGGCAATGAATCTGTAGGCTTTATCTTTTGGATTAAGTTAATTTGATGAATGATTGGAAGCTTTCATTTAATCAGTAGCTAACTGGAGACTCTACATCACGAATCTGGTTATATGCCCTCTGTTTTTTTCCCCCTTTTTACTCATAAATTTATCGCAATTCACCATCTCCGGCAATTATTTCCAGGTTCACGACAAAGCCTGTTTGATGGATTTCGTTATAATTGGATAATGATTATTGGGTTTTTTCCCGTTGCCATGAATTCGGCTTAGTCCAAGGATTGTTTCATGAAAATATTACGTACTACTCCAAAGATAAAGCCTACAGATGAATGTAGCATGGGGTTTTCGTATGATTTGGTTACTGTTCTTTTCAGAATTTTAGCGCTGACTCCTGTGTCTTTTTTATTCTGAATCAAACGCAAAGCCAGGTTAGTAAACGCAGATTCTCTCTTTCGATTACTAATGGCTGTTTTTGCATCATCTTATCCTTTGTGAAATTAGTTTAATACTAATCCTTAATATAAAATCTCATTTAATTTTTATTTTGTTCTTATATATAAGACTCCAATTTAATTTATCTCTCATATTTATGTATTTTTTTAAGATAGCCCTTCTAATAATGATAATTCTAGTTAATATATTTAATTAGCAAAGATATTTTTAAAAAATTTATTTATTATAATAACTAATTTAATTTCTTTTCTTAATCTATTCAAATTAATCAACTAGGACCAGAGGTAATATGCTATAGCAGCGCATCCCTAGAATTTTAAGACATCCAAAAACTCTAGAATATCTAGCTTTTTTTGGACTGACTAGAATATCTAATTTTACTTGATCTTCAATTAATTCGTGTTTGTTGAGGAAAAGAATATCATGAGCCAATCAAACTATAATATTCATGAATTATGAAAAGTCGCGCGGCTTATAAATTGTGGTAAATAGTGCGCTTCATTAAAAACAGAGCTGTAATTATGAAAGTCATTTGTTTTTTTGGCTCAAAGGAAAATTTAGAAGTTAATCAAACCCAAAATATAGTTAATCTAATTAAAGTGGTGTTTGGAATAACTTATTGGAAAATTTACAAGAATTTTGTTTTAATAAAAGACTGCCAAATTCCCTGAGCTGGTCGTTTAGGTTATCTTTTTTTTTTAAAGGGGGTGCCGTCAGCAGTGGAGGAGCCGCCAGCGTGAGAGAGAGGGAGAGAGGTGAGTTTTGGACAGAGATACGATATCTGCTGCCTTTGCAAAATGTGAAGATATGAAAACGACTTATTAGCACACTTTATTTTGTGACACGTGTAAAGCTCCCAATGGTGGCCGAACCCAAGCCCAATTGCAGAGGAGACTTGCCTCACAAGTAAAGTCTGCCCCAGACACTTCTTCCCTCAGGAAATCTATCCTTCCCATGAGCCTTCCCCCCTCTTTCCTTTTCCTACCCCTTTCATTTAATGGGTTCTTCGATCAATAAGAGTGGTACTCATTTCATTATAAAAATATAGAGATGTCGTTTTAGCCAAAAAAAAAGGCAAACCATAAATACTGCGTACAGTTAAAGGGAGGCTCATAATTGAAGCCCTAACCCTAAGGGGTTCAGTCAGTTTGAGTAGACATTACACCAGATATCAGTCTGAGTAGACATTACACCAGATATCCAGCTGCCACCGTCTTGGGCGGAGCAAAAGGGCCATATTTTAATGCCCATTTTTTAAAAATAACAGAGGGCTCCTTCTCCCCCAAGTTATTTTTTGGCCTTTTGAGTTGTTCCTTGTTCATTGCTCGCATAATCACTGAGAATTACACCAGCACCTCCAGTGGGCAGTGGGAAAAACACTTTTAACAGTTTAAAGATGAAATTAAATCAAACATTTTTAATCCATTCAAATCTTAAGATTCTCGTTGGGAAAAGGAAGAGACAGAGACAAAAACTCACCCGATGACCCAGTGAGAAATGAATCAAAAGGAAATTGGAGGACCGAAAAATTGATAAAATTCCATATATTATTAATATAACTAATGGGTGAAACAGGAACGGAATCAGAAATTGGTGACATAATTTTTGTGCCACCGATTCCATTGTGACGCAACAATAGAAAAGGGAGCGTATTTTGATGAGACAAATAAATCTCCCTGTCACAAAATGCTGAAGCTTTCCCTTAATCCTAACTGGCTTTATCTTCAGATCAAAAAAAAGAAAAAACTGGCTTTATCTGCTTCGTTAGCTTGGCTTGCCAGTTGCTTATTATCCGCACAACAAAACAAGGCAGAAGTCATATTATACCATCCACTGCTTTTGTCCTCGCCTTTGACTACCCCGAGCCCATAAAAAAGAACAAAAGTTACTGCTATCACTGCAGCTACTGCTGTGCTCTTCAGCTTTAACCAGACACCCTTCTGAACCCTTTATTTTATGCTATTTCTTCTTCTCTATAACACTATCTGTTCTCTAAAACACCTAATTCCTAATGACGCTTTCCTAACCCAAAATTAATTAGTTCCTACAGCAAACCACTAAAGCCAGTTCAGTTCAGATTAGTAAGACCATTCTGGGGGAAGTCGGATCTCGTTGCTCGCTGACCGCTGCTGTGGCCGAAGGTAGCCACTCTGTTGAGGAAGGTTATGGTTATTACGAACCTTCGGGACATGCGCATCTGCAAAAGGCACAGATATTTCAATCCCAACAACCAACTAATCGTTGGAAAAAAACAATTAGGGGTACATCAATTTTGAGTTTAGGAAAAGAATGCCAAGATCTGATTACCACTGTCCATGGGGGAACAACCATTAAAACGAGCTTGATATGGAGGCTGGCCTCCAATCACCTCGTCGAACTTCAGATTCAGGGCCTGCATAACTCTAGCCGGAACAAGCACAGTCGAACAAGCTGCAGAGAGAAAAAAACACACTCAATGAATACAAAACACAACTAGAATTCATACTAACAATCATTACCATCAAAGAAAATTAAATGCCCACCACCCATGCGACAGAGATTAACGACAAACAAAGCCATAAAACAGGGCTTCAATGCGACCAATTGCAAGAACTTTGATGATATTCATTGAAGCTAGTTGAGAAAGCAAAACTTTACCTGGCTTCCTTCGTGATTCCGCAGGATTGTCAACACGACGAGGCAAGAAGACACCGGTTCCAGCACTTTCCCTTTTACCGGCAGGGTTCTCAAGAAAAACGGCTCTCATTCCAGACCCAATCTGCTGCTGCTTCGCCGGCAGCAGCGAAGGCCATACCGATGAAGACAAACCAACAGGCCGACCGGTGTTTCTGCCGCCACCAACAACCTCGCTACTCCTCACTTCTCTGTTTGAGAACGCTTGCTTACTCTGCCTCTGTTGGTTAAGCACACTTTCAGAAGCCACTTTTGCCATCTGTTGCTGCCTCAGCATCTGAAACTGTGACAGGTAAAACACAAATTAGGCACACGCATAAGCAAAAAATGCGAAACAAGGCTATTAACTCATAGAACTACGGCTGTTCGTACTTGAGCTATCTGCAATTGCTGGTGAGAAAGCCCTGTTTGGTTGTAAAATCCAACATCAGGATTGAGTTCTTCACAGGTAAGTTCACGGGAGAGGGCTTTCTGGAAGGAGGTCCCAAGAGCCCTCTTTGATGGTTAAAATCATAGCCAGCTTCATTCATCTTCATCTTCTCCACTTCCCCAACGGCTGCGCGTAGTAGATCCCACGTTGCCCCTGGAGACGATACCTGATAAGCACTAGTGGGGCTACCATGGCTAGAAGAACCTTTTCGGCATCCGCTCTCACTCCCGAATGTGCACAGAGTGGATTTAGGCGAACCAGATACAAACATACCCTAAAGCAAAGAAAAACTTATTAGCGCGCAATATATAGCGAAAGGCAATCAAATAGAGACTAATAAACTGCTTCATACCTTGGATTTGTCAAGACCGGGGCCGAACTCCGACTCCAAATCGAGGGTGGAATAAGCCATACGCCGAGTTAACGCCACCATATGTTCTTCCTCATCGCTCTCCGTTTCGCTTGAGCCTACCACAGACTCCACCGGAGAACTGAAGTTAGAAGGAACTCCACGGGACACATATCCGTACGGGAACTCGGAAGGGAACAGAGTCTGAAAAGGTTCGGCGTCGTTGTTCTTTGGCTTGCCGAAACAGCCATGCTTCTCCATAACTAAGTCATCGTCGGCGAGGATCTGCGGGGGCAGCCAGAACTCACCGTCGTCCAAATTCTCGGCCATGATCAAACAGTAGAGGATTAGCAGGAATCAGAATACTCGAAGCGACTAGAGAGAGGAAGACAGTTTGAGAAAAGAGAAAAATCAAGGAGGAAATTTCGAGCGCGCAAATGGAACGCGGAAAATGATGAAGGAGGATTGCTGCTTGGTGAAGATTTAATAATAACAAGGAGCAGAGGCCTGGCATGCAGGATATGCAGAGTCACAGGGCCCCATCACAGCCAAAAAGCAAAAGACGCAGAGAAGAGAGAGGGAGGGATGGATCCGAGAGGGGATCTGAAACTTTTCAACGAAACAGAGCCTCTTTTCAACACAGCACAAAACGGTGAAACCGTTTTCCATATTGAAAAAAATAAAGAAAAAGAAAACTAAATAAAACAGAGTGAGAGAGTGACTGTGTGAGCGACTGAGCGTTGAGCCGTAAACTGTAGAGGGTATTTGCAGAGAGAGAAAGGACAGTGATATGAAAACGACGCTCTTGTATGAACGTGTCTACCACGCTCCACCATGCAAGGAGGGGGGGAAGAAAAAGAGCAACGGTTTTTTAAATGAGAACAAATAAAATTTTAATTATTTACAATTTTTAAAATATGTTTTCGTTGTGTTGTTGTGAGAAAATAATATATAACAGGGAAAAATTATAAGTATCTTTTACTTCTAATTAGAAATTAGAAACAAGTGCATTCGGAAAAAAAGAAATTACAAACAAGAGAGGTCCTTATAACTTAAATGATGATGATTGTATTCTTATTTGAAATAATTTATAAATAGATTTTTAATTATAATTTATAGAACATGACACAAGTATGTGAGAAAATTTTCCTCTCAGTTTATTCACACGCTTATAAGCACTTTTTGACGTAATTTCAAATATGCTTATTTTTCTACGAGTAGTCTTAACGATTTATAATACATTCGTCTAACATAAAAAGAATAAAATTTAAAAATTATTAGATAATTTTAATTTAAACTTTTGCAATTAGAGTGTGTGTTTATTAGATTTTTACTAGAATACAATAAAGTTATTTTAGAAATTTTACGACATGATATAAGAATTACCTTCAAATTTAGTACTAGTATTTCACAAAATTGGTATTGGTGATAGTAGAAAACCAAAAGTCATGAAAAATAAAAATTTAAGAAAAAAACTATTTCAGTTTCTTAAATTTATTTGAGTCTCAAATCCGGATCTGAGAAAAAACATCTTTTGGAGTGGGCTAAGCCACGAACCCCAAAACAAAAATAATAGGATTAGAAAAAATATCAGGTACTGGATGATGATTTTATATATATATATATATATATATATACACACACACACACACACAAAAGCTCTCACAGGTAACTACAAATGACATTCCCTTGCATCCCTATTCAGAGGATGACAAGAATTGCGGAATGCAAGAAATCACAGTAGAGTGGAGAATATGCCCATATTTTCTGCAATGCATCAATTTACTTGTATTATTTGCTTCTGATAAATAGTACTAATTCCAGTTCACTAATTTGAGTAAATTAAAAAAATTAGTTAAATTAATTATTTGTAATAAATAAATATTATCTTTTCTAAAAAATATTATTACTTTCCGGTTCTTAATATATGACATATTTAACTAAATTAATTAGATTAAAGAAGTTAGGTAACTTAGTTAACTATAAGAAATATGACATGTTTTTCCTAAAACACTATAATTATCTTTCTTAATATCCTCCCTCCGTCACTTATTTAATTATGATTGAAGAAATATCTATAAGGGTAGTATAAAAAATAGGTTTTATATTTAGGACCAAAATTAACTTAACAGTTAGGTCCTATATTAAGGACAGGAAAAGTATTACAAAGACTATCTTGAAAAAAAATACAAGAGACAAAATAGATTAGAATCTTATATTTAAAATCAAAATAAAAGTCAAATGAGATCTTATAATTAAGACAGAAGATAGTAAAAAAATAGTGGTGGCAAAAAAAAACTAATTTTTGTTATTATTTACAAATTTAATATTGTCAAAAAGCCACTAAAATGTTGTTACTAGACTTTGTTCAGGATTTAGTAATTTAAAGATTTTTTTTAAGAATCTCCTGTATAAAATCTAGCTTATAATTCAAATTAAAAGAAAAGCTCCATATGATACTGAGAGCCGGGGGCAGCAATAATTTTTACGCATTCAGCAATAGTTTCCCCCAACTTTGTACCTGGGAGCCGTGTTCTACTTGAATGACACTCTTAGGCATCTAAATGGGGAGCATCTATTGAAAATTAGCCCCAAAAAGTATTATTGTAGATGTAGATTACTTTATATATGCACGCAATTAAATTAAAATTTAATTAAAGTCATTCGCGTCTTCAGATATGGCCACGAAAAATCAAATTGTGATTTTGTTGTGGTCGTATAATTGAATGGGTTTAAATAGAAATATAATAATATTCGTATTATCCTTGTTTGTTTGCCTTAATTAGATTGCATATTCCCAGCAGGGCATGAAGTCTAAAATAAATGTCATTCAAAGTTTATATATAATGAGTGTGACTTCTAATAAATTTCTGTACATGATATATGCCTTATTGATTTTTTATGTAAAACAAGTTTACCTGTGGAACTAAAGAGAACATCTAACCTACAACATACTATTCCAGTTGTTAATATAAAAATTAATTAAAATTTTGATTAGAAATTATACGTTAGAAAAATCAACTCGTATTTATGATAAATAATTAATTTAATTAATTTTTTAATCTATTTTAATTATTTAATTAGTTTTTATTTTAAGATTTGAACAAAATACTAATATGAAATTGACATTTTTTCTGGGCCTGAAAATTGAGATTAATTATAATGATGATGTGGGAGGGGAAAAAAAAAAACAGAGAGAGAGTCGGTGGGGAGGATGCATGTGAGCGGGAGGCGGTGGCGTTCCCTTTTCGGGAGGTGCCATGCTGATTGCCGTCACTGTTCTCCACGACGTGGGAGTCGCGCTGCTTTGTCCCTATTTTTTTAATGCTTTTATTAAAATATCTGAGAATAAAATTAATAACATTCCCGAATTTTCTCGTTGACGAATTTTGGATCGTGATTTGCCCGCTTCTCTTCCCTCTCCACTGTCTCCACTTGGCACTGTGCCCTTAATCCCTTGCTCCCAAATTTTGTCCCTCCATTTCCTTAATAATAATATTATTATTATTTTTGGCCTTTTGTGATGCAGTATGCTTTTTTTAAAGTATCCTGTTAGAGATTATTCTATTTGAAACACTATCAAATATTAAATATAAATATATTTCTCAGTAAGAATTTAAATTTTAATTCGTCATGTTGTAAGAGACTAACTCTTTTTGTTAGACCTAACTCTTATTAATAACACAGTATGCTTTTTCTTCCTCAACCTTTCGATATTTTGAATTTTCTTTCATCTTTTGGGCCCATCACCGGGCATCCTTTGCTTCCAAGTTCTCTCTCACACATCTGGCCAAAAAATTAAAAAAAAAAAAAGTCCTCTCACACACCCACACACATGACCTTATTAATTTGCGGCGTAAATACGTGCTTGGAGGGATTGGATAGTCTGATTATCAGACGATGAAAAGGAGCGCAAAAGGCTTATAAGTTTTTTTTTTTTTGGGTAAATGTAAAATGGAAGGTGGTGGGTTTAATTTTATTTATAGTTTTAAATTATTGACGTTTGCCTTTTAATTTTTTTTTTAAAAAAAGAATGATGAAAAAGAGGTTTGGGTGGTGTGAGGGGAGGGAGTGAGGCGCCACTCACGCTGGGGATCTACTGACTGTTGCTTCCGTGTGAAGGTTTTTGGAGGGAAGAGGCCGGTGGGAATGGCGCCAATTATCTCAGTGATGACGTGGCCTGCTCATCCGACGCTGTCGTTTTCGGCCTGCTCCCATGTACTCCGCCTCTGGTTGGACCGTTTCCTACTTTATTCTTTTCCTTCTGCCAAAATTATTTTTATTCACATTAACTATTGACTCCCCACGTCAAAACATCATAATTCTATTTTAACCCCTTCATATACTAATTTGGACAGCAATTTTAAATTGAATCTGTATTATTTTTCAACAGCCTTGTTTATATATACATAAATTACGCCGCTTATTTAAATTTAGCATTATTAATTAAAAAAAATGCAATTCGACCCCAGTAATCCTTGTGTTGGTGGGGGAGCATGTGTATCAAAATAACAAGAAGACAAAAAGAATATGATGATTTTTTTTTTGAATTAGTTTAGGTGAGTTAAGTTCCGGAAGCTCACCAAGACCAGGACATGTCTTTTGATTCAAAGAGCGTTTACAAAGATACTTATAAATCACTTACCAACAATATCCTCATATCAGTAGCGAGATTCAAACTTATGATTTTGTGGGTTGTGAGCTGACTCCTTACTAACTAAACCAACTCTTATTGGTAAAAGGATATGATGATGTGAAAACCATAAAACGTAGTTATATATTTATATTTCATTTTATTTTAATTATAAACAACAGATGTGGATTGACGAATAGCGAAACAAGAAAACTGACAAAGAAGCTACGCCAAAACAAAGCGCCTAGAAAAGTTGCAAGGCGGAAGATATAATTAGAATCATCATTTAAACTTGTAAAAGTAATGAAAGATCAAACATTGCTTCATAATCGAGTGTCAGATCATAT
This sequence comes from Neltuma alba, assembly GCF_004799145.2. Lineage (NCBI taxonomy): Eukaryota > Viridiplantae > Streptophyta > Magnoliopsida > Fabales > Fabaceae > Neltuma > Neltuma alba. The sequence goes on from NW_021634710.1 coordinate 11,779, forward strand.
TTGAAACTTGGGCACCGAAAGAATGGCATCCTTCTCATTCTCGTTTTGACCCTTGCACCTCCCATTTGTTCTTATATGTGGTGCTTCCCACCAATTTCACTAAAATTAATTTTTTAATCAAGAGGAGCCTGTACTAATAACATGAGGCTCTCAGCGTTACGTAACCCGCAACTTTCTATTCACAAGAGAGTTTTCATCCCACTAAATAAATTACTCATTCTATTTTTAATATAAGACCTATTTAACAAATTTAATTATATTAAAAAAATTAGATAAGTTGGTTAATTATAAGAAATCTGACATATTTTTCTTAAAGGCTAGCTAAAATATACTTTTGGTTCTTTAATTTTATATAAAGTTTTATTTTGACCCCTTAACTTTAAAAAGTGAACGTTTACTCCTCTAACTCCAGAACCGTTAACAAAAAATGATGACATTGAGCTTTTAAATGTTGATAAAACATTACTAAATGCTGTAATATTAAATTTAATTTTCAAAATAATCATGATTATTATAAAAAGTTATCATTTAAGACTAATAATTTTAGGATTAAATGATTAAAAATATTTTTTTAAAATTTAGGAACCAAACTGAAACCTTACATAAAGTTAAAAGACCAAATATTTACTTTAGCATTTCTTAAAACATCACAATCATCTTTCTTAATATCTTCATAGGGATAATTTAAATTTTTTTTAATAAATATGATAAATAGGTCTTATATTTAGAAACTAAACTAACTCAATAATTAGGTTATATATTAATGACCGGAAGAGTATAAGAATAGCAGCATTTCATTAGAAGTAATTGATATCATTGTTCTCGCCATTATACTCCACATTTTGAACAGGATGCTCCGTCATCTATATGGTACGATGTTTTAAAGGGTCAAAGTGTGTCTGTGATTCCATAATTCTCAGATATTCATAAAGAATCAGGTAGTATTACTTTAAAATAGTCTCGTAAAATTGCAGATTCATGTTCAAAATAGTTTCGAAACGTTCAACCAATTCGGGCAGATTGTTATGGCAGTGCCAAAAGTCGAGTCTTCAAATCTGTCTCTTTCTCCTTCCTGAGAACCAAAGCATACGAAAAAGGAGTCAAATCTTCAAACCCAAGCATGGTCATGTTATATTTGTCCGGCCATTTTATAAAAGTGAGGGGGAAAAACAAACAGCCCATGGATGTACGTATCATATGAAACCAATTCTGGCATACTTTGAGTGATTTTAAACAAATATTTTTATATAATGAGTTGTTTTATTTGATAATATTCCTCCGATTCTAAATATAAAACTTATTTTATAGTGTATGTCTTATATTTAGGATGAGAGATACTACCTCCGGTCCTAATTATAAGACCCAATTGACTAATTTGAAGAGATTAAGAAAAGAAGTTAAATTAGTTATTTGTAATAAATATGTATTGTCTTTCCTAAAATATCCTTACTATTCAACTATATTAGCTAGAACTACAATTATTAGAAGGATTACCTTGGAAATAAATAAATAAATATAAGAGACAAAATGGATTGGAATCTTATATTTAAGACCAAAATAAAAATCAAACAGGGTATTATATTAAGGACCGGAGGTAGTATATTAGATTTAGATCACAAACCTTACACCAGACGCTTGTGGGAAAAAAGTAAGGGGGTGTTTGGAAGCACTTTTCTATAAAACAAAATAAATTTCTTCACATATTTACTTCGTGCACCGTAAAAGTATTTTTAAAATCATAATTTTGATTCTATCTAAACACTAAATTTTGTTCTAAAACCAAAAAAAAAAAATAGTGACATCACATGGGGGAGTACGAGGATAGGATTAAAGGCGTTTTTTTTTTTTTTGATGTCCCTGAACGGGCTAAAGATTGAATTTAAAATCCAGAAAATAGGGAGAAAAAGAAGATGTGGTGAGAATTAAAAAAAGAAGGAATCAATTTGCTCAAAATAAACAATAGAAGGAAACGTGCGGTTGAAGGAGAAATTGTGCGGCGCGTGACATATGAACCCTAGTTATGTATTTGTTTGCCACTTCTCACACGTTATCACATACAATTCATCATTCATTAGCATCAAAATATGTCTTCCCCTTGTGCTATCCCAGCTTGATGTATATGGTAAAAGTTCCAGTTTCTTTTTTCTCATGTTGAAGTTTATTGAACTTTGAAATTTCAGCCAATTTGTATGTATGAATTCTGGCAAAACTCACGTGTGTTCAATAAAAAAGATCATGCATTAATAGAAGTTTTTGTCTGTAGTATAAAGAGTTAGTTCTCACGGAGTGATAAATCAATGTTCGAATCCCTGATAAGAGAAAGTGTTCATATTTAGTATCGAACACTGCTTGAAATATGATTGTCTATAATAGAAAGATACTTATAAGTAGTTAAAGAAAAAAAAAACAAAATAAAGTCATCAGTCTGAAAGAAGTTAAATTGGTCTGAGTACCAGTTAAACCCAGGTAGCTAGTATCATAAAACGAATATTAATTAACCACTATAGTCATTCATACCAATAATCATTTGCTAAAAAGGATTTTTATTATTTTGGTCATCCATACTAATAATATGATTAAACGGCTAGTGCTGTGAAGATATATGAGAAGGGGCCATGTGAGGGGGAAGACGGTAACATGGAGGCATGCAGGTGGGGCACTGAGGATGGGGCCCAGGTGAGGCCGACCAACAGACCAAGTGGCCCAATCACTGTCTTCATGTTCCATCTTCCTTAACATTCCCCTATCCAATGCCGCCTGCTTTCCCCTCTTCCTTTCATTCCCTCTTTGCATTTAGCCTAGTAAAAACATATTCCAATAGGAGATAAATATATAAGAAAAATTTTATCTTGATTTAGATGCTTATAAGTATTTAAATAAGTCAATTCAAATGAGCAACAATTAGCTAGCTTCCTTTATGAGGAATGTGGAAGGGTTATATTCTCATTTCTCACACGACTAGTTTGACATCTTTTTTAATTTAAAAGGAGAAGAATCAGTTTGTAGTTTCCCCCCTTGAAAAGCATGTTAAGAGTTTTAATTAGATACATGAATGATTAGATTTTGATTTTTTCAGAATTAATTATGATTTTTCAAAAGCGATATACATTAAAATTAAGATGGTTGCTAAAGATGTTTAGAATTGGAGTGGTGAAAATATAGCGATGGAGTGGAGGGTTGTGGAGTGGTGATTGAAGGCGTGAGTAGTGGGATTGGAATCTAGTTGGGTTTGTTGAAGTGGCTGTTCACCCGACCCGTCAACCTGCTCCCCGCCCCTTCTTTCAAACCCGCCACGTATGTATTATTAATATCGCTTAGCTAACCAACAGGAGTTAGGTCTAGTGGAAGGGACTAGTTCCTCATAGCATGGCGAATCAAGATTCGAATTCCTACTGAGAGAGGTACCCACATTTAATACCTAACAGTGCCTGAAATAAGATTGCCTCTAATAAGATGATACCTATACTTTAGGGAAAAAAATATATCACTCAGCTTTGTTTTTTTTTTTAATAAAAAATAACGGGTTTGAAAATTAGAATAATCATACGATATCATTCCACGTATTTACTATGTGTCTAACCCAAAATACCACAACATATTTATGCCTTCGCATGTGTTTTCTGCAGAAGAATAAGAATATGTTGTCTCTCCTTTGTCTATCTAAATACATCAGGAATATCTTTCTTTTTAGTCACAATCTCCTTGAAACTAGATACAAAATTTTTATGCATCAAATCAGAGTCTCAAACCTTTGTCGTGATTACGAAGTAATCGGTCAATAACGTTGTGACTTTGAAAAAACAAACAGTTGAATGAATGGCATGCTCTTCTTATTTGATTGGGGGGTAATTAATCCGTCAAGATAGGGAGTGATTATGAAGCCTGCTCCAATTATACTATTAGGATAGCTTTTTATTTGGGAGATCATACTATGATAACTCTTTGATCTGTTTAGATTTGGTAATTAATTAACCTTGCTTTGTTAGGGCTTTGGGTGAAGACGGCATAATCTGATGATAGGGTTTAGCATTAAGATTGTTGGATCGGGGACATCATGATTGGGTTGTGTTGGAATCGGTTATGATAAACACTCTAAACTCATCATATCTAGATTGTCTATATCTCATTTGAATGGTCTGAATTTTATTTTTATTTTCATCTGTTCAAAATAGTTATTTTAATATGTATATATAGAATTTAAAATAAAGTTTATTTTTCAAAATATTCTTGTTAGTCAAATATATTAGTTAAAACTATTATTATTACAAGGACTATTCTAAAAATATATATAAATATAAGAAATAAAGTGGATTGAGATTTTATATTTAAGACTAAAATAAAAGTCAAATAAACTCTTATATTAAAAATCAGAGATACGATATCTAATTATATTGAGTAAATGAATGTGAAGTACTTATAATGGAACAGAATGCATAACTTACTTGGGTTATCAGCCGTATTAATTAATTAGAATATTACTCCCTGCTGTCAACACTTGTTCGCGGCTGAGGAAATGCACTGTGACACGTGATTTGATAACGCATAGCCAGCTGGCATAGATATACAGCTTGGAAGTTCCATACACACGGAGAATAGTAAGGTGAGATGAAAGACATTTAAGACCGGCGTGTTTGGGTACATATTAAAGTTGATAAAATAAAACAGATTTCTCTATATATTTATTTTGTATATTATAAAAATATTTTTAAAGTTATAGTTTAGTTTTTATTCAAATACTCTCTAGTAGATCTTAAGGGATGAAAGTGGGAACTGCACATGTATGACAGAGAAGAATGGAGAGAAATAAAATGAAAAATTTATGATAAAATCTCAAGAAATAGATATTGGTGGAAGGACATGGAACTTGGTATTGTATAACAACTTGGAACCGTTTTGATACTCATCATCAACCATAAATTTATCAGATCTGGATCGTCTATATTTGATTTGAATGATTTAAATTTAAAATATTTAATTAATTATTTTTAAATAAAAAATTATTTTTTGAAAGAATAATAATTGAAAGATTGTTAACTAATAACTAACTTAACTAATTTTTTTAATATACTCAACTTAGTTAATTATTTTTTATGTTAAAGAACGGAGGTAATAGTAAATGCAACCCTAGCTAGTAAACACAATATAACTAGATAAACTAAATACAGTATAACACTGACGCTTTAATGGAACACAAAATACATATATAGGCACTCACATGTAAGATGTACCTCTACATGAGCAAAATTCCAAAACATCAGTGATATTTATAGGTTTTAGTTTTGAACAATAACGAAGAACTTGAATGTGAGATACACATGTCCCATGCTACATAAATAATGACTACTATTTCCAATTCTTAATATAAAAACTAGATATCTAATTTACAGATATTAAAAAAGTAAATTAAATTAGTTATTTGTTATGAATATAATTAATGTTACTCCTCCGGTCCTTAATATAAGACTCATTTAACTAATTTGATTAGATTAAAGAAGTTAGGTAAATTAGTTAATTATAAGAAAAGTGACACATTTTTCCTAAAATACCATAATCATCTTTTTTAATACCCCATCTCCCTCTTCTATTTGATTATGGTTGAGAGAGTATCTATAGGGATAATTTAGAGAAAATTAATAAATATGAGAAATTGGTCTTATATTTAGAACCAAAACCAACTTAAGAATCGGATTCTCTATTAAGGACCGGAGGAGTATCTTTTATAAAATACTCTTGTCAATTATATATATTAAAATCACCTTTTAACATGTACAATTATTATCGAGATTAATTACTTGGAGGCAAATTTGATAAATATTGGAAACAAAGTGATTGGGATGTTATATTTAGAATCAAATTGAATCTCTAACTAACTTTTATGCTGGAGATAGATCTGAGCTAGTATTAATTATTATGTGCAATTAACAACAATTAATACTATATTATTAAATGAGGATGGGGATGAGAAATGTCTGAAGAATTATGAATTGAATGATGCGTGCCACAAAAAAGATTAGTGTGAGTATGACTGATTGGTGAGGGTATGGAGGATGAGGCAACATTATTATTGTGGATCAAATTAAATCATAAAGCAAAATGGCCAATAATCATTAGGGCGTGGCCAGCAAGCTTATTTTTCTTTCCGCAACAAAAAAGAAGGGTTTTGATAATTAGCGTAATAATAATAATATGTGCACCGTCACGACCATACTCATTATAAAGATGCTTCACTATTGGGATCGGAATCTTTTATCATTAAAAAAATCAAACCGGCATTCCATGCAGTACCCCACTCCCTCCATGTTCTTTTGGGTTCGTTTTCTTTGGGGAAAAAAGTTGATGAAGAAGAGAACAGAAAATTGGCATATAAATGTGAGAACTGAGTTAAAGTATTGAGAGAGAGTGATGAGCATACAAATGGCAACTTTAGTTAGTACTACCTCCCATCGTTAATATTAGATTTCATTTGATTTTTATTTTGATTATAAATATAAGATTCTAATTCACTTTGTCTCTCATATTTGTCTGTTTTTTTAAGATAGTCATTCCAATAATAGTAATTCTAACCAATAAACTTAATTAGTAAGGATATCTTATGAAAGACAATACTCATCCGGTCCTAAATATAATACTCCTCTCGTGGTGTAATTACATTACGAAATGAGTCATATATTTAGGACTGGAGGAATACATATTTATAACTAATTTCACTTTTTTTTATCTACTTAAATTAGTTAACTGACTCTTATATTTAAGATCGGAAGTAGTATAATATAGGTAGGTAGGGAAGGATCTATATATGAAGAAGGAGACGAAGGAGCATGTGACCTTGATTAGCGGTGAAGTATGGGGTTTGGTGGCATGGAGGCTTTTGTCGTTTGCAGGGTTTAGATTCTAATTTTATGCGCTTATTACTGACAACCTGGCTGTCCATGGAACACCATCTCAAACTCAAAAACAAGAAGATTCTTCTTTTCCTTTTAATTTATGGGACAACATTTCTTTGACTATATGTTCCCAATGCCATGTTACGCACCTAGTACCAACTTCAATATATTTAACCCTCTTCCTTTGACCAACATACCACCTTTCAATCTGGGTCACACTTACCTTTTTACCCCCATTATAATATGTCTTTAGTTTGTTTTCAAATCTATCTATCAGCTATATATATTATCCATGACTAATAAACAATATAATCTTTTTTATAAATTTTGATATATGCATATATATATATGTATCAGTTTTAAAAACTTTTTTTTCATATGATTGAAGATGCATAGTTTGATTTAAAATAAAAAGATGTGATAAGTAAATGCAACTTTAAAATTTTAAGAAATTATAAACAGAACAGATCAATAGGAGTTATATGTATTTAGCGAAAGCAACTAATTTTTTTCCCACAATATGATAAATCAAGGCTTAAACCTCTATTTAAAGATGTGGTTATATTTAGTGTCAAATCATGTTTCAAATAAAATTATTATCATAAATATAAAACTCATTTTATAATGTAATTTACACTACAAAATGATTCTTATATTTAGGACCAGAGGAAGTACTCTCAATTAAAAAAACACTTGTGAGCAATAAAAAGCAAATCTGATAACAGAGATACATGAGTAAATTTACGGTTGAAGAGGGTCATAGGTTACTTTTACTTTAATAATTATGGACAAAATAAAGATGAATGCGGTGGGATTGTCTTATTTTGTTTTTTTAATGAATAATATAATAATTAGAAAGTGATGGGGTATGTATGGTGGAAGACAGACGATAACAGATGTAAAATAATGGTTTTTCTTCTTCTTCTTACACTTCTTTGGAGAAAAGGCAAGGCCTGAACCCTTGTTGTGTTGGCATTAGGGTTAGATGTGTAGGTGGGTCATTCATGGGATTAAATTAAATATAAAGGGCAAAAAGTGGATTAACAATGCCCAGGCGGGAGGCAATATCCTTTGTGTAGGTACCCGACGTGGGGACTCCGTATCCCAGTTCGTTACCAAACCATAGTCCCCTCATTATTGCTTTATGTAACCCACTTTTGATTCTTCATCACTAATGTCTACACCTAAATTACATCAATCTCCCTTCAACCCATACTAAATTACACTTGATATTTTTTTCGTTTTAATTTGTATTTATTTTCTGACACCCTGCTAATACGTTTCTTTTTTTGGGTGTACCCTACGCATTCTGAGACTATGTACCCTATTTAGTAAAAGAAATTCTTATTATCCAGACTAATTCAGATTACATAGGATAGTATATTTTCAGATGGCAAGCTCTTCCATTAAATATTTAAATGTGATTGTATTTTTAAGATCCAAGCTCTACATTTCTAGTGAAACTAGTACAACCCTTTTAATTATTAATTGAATCAAACACTATTTAGGGATGTTTAAAGTCGGCCCATCTTGGCTGACCCGTCCCAGTCCTGGTTGTCATATTGAGACGAGACTGGTCCGTCTTGAAAGTTTTCGGGATGAGACAAACCGGGATAGAACCGAATGCGGGACAGGGTCATCCCATCTTGGTAGTAATATTTTTTTTATTTTTATCATATTATAATTATTAAATGTTTAAAATATGTGTAATACAAAATGTTTATATTTGTGGCTTTTAACATATATGTAGTTGGATGGTTATTATTTATTTAGAGCTTTTATAGTTGATGATTTTTGGAATAATGAAAATAAATTTTAGAGTATCATGTTATTGATTATTATTTATTTGAGTTTTTATTTAAGAGGGCTAAGCCTAGAGATATAAACAAAACCCATTATAAGAATCCCAATCACAATGCAAAAAAAAAACATGTTTTTTTGAAAAAAAAGGGGACGTGCCGGTTCTGTCCCAGTCCCATCTCATCTTGACCGGCACCTGGATGGCACCCGGATGGGATAGGGCACGGGATAGAATTCCTGTCTCATTTTTGGTCATCGAGACTAGATCAGGACGGTCTCGTCCCATCTCGTAAACAGTCCTAACTCTATGAATACTATAGTACATATAATACAATTATCTAATACTTCCTTGATCCTAGGTGTACGATCTGTTTCGTAGCGTAATTTATGTTACAAAATGAGTTTTAGTTTTAGGACTAGAGGAATACTATACACATAGTACAAATCTCCATTCTTGATTCTTATCTATATATGTTAAGCACAATTCATTATATGCTTCTTCATAAGCTTCTCAAAGGTATAATCCGTAGCATGTTAGTCACTTGTTTAAATTACGTCAAAAGTAAGCTGTGACAAAATCTGAAATGATTGGGAGAATTTTCTTTATAGTTATCTTTGTTGAGATTTGATTCATATTCCTCAACGTCCAAACTGCCTTTTAGTTGAAGCTGGAAGCATGTATTCATATTGATCTTGAGTTGACAGTTGTAATACTTAAAAAGATAATACATTAATTAACAGTCCTATATCAAAATCTAATCTCCTCACAGATTCATTCAAGTTGTTCCGATGCGTGAAGGGTTCTGAAGAATATTATGCCATTCATTAAGAATTAATATATGTCCAATCAACCCAAATCACGGGACCGAATGCTAAATTCACTGAACAACGAACATTCCGTTTTCTTAATTAATGTTTTAAAACAACGTCCGGCCAAAAAAAATATTTTAAAACAATGAATGGGTCCTTTTTTATATTTATGAATTTTACAAATAAATATTTACTTAGAGCATATTATTACTCAGGAAATGCCACACGTAAGGAGAAATTAAATTCTAATAACACACACACACACACACACACACACACATATATATATATATATATATATATGTATAGAATATAAACAACTTGTGATTGCCATAGACGGTGTATTATTTTAAGATTGCGAGGAATGAAGAATGATATGAGATTGTTATTTGTTAGATGTTTTATGCTTCAAATTCACCATCACCATCAATCTAAAATGGAATTGGAGTTTCAACTGTTAAAACATGCACATAACAAAAGAGAACTCTACATATCATATGATTATTTCACGGGAAAAATGTATAACTTGAGTAAGAATTTAATAACTTTGGCCATTATGATTTTTCAACAAAACCGAGACAAACAGGCAATATTTTTTAAAGATAACAAATGCGGCAAAATTGAGTGAAATAGTTCATGTACAGTAATTACGAATTTATTTTAGGCCTGTGATCATAAATCCACCCATAATTCTTCTTTTTTTTTTTGGGTGAAAACCCATAATTCTTTTTTTAATAATTATTAGTCTGCTCCGATGGATAACTAAACTTGGGTTGTCAAAAACAACCAGATCTCAAAGTTAAAAAGGAGAATCACAATTAAGTCATGACAAAGAGAAGTAATTATTAAAAAGTCCTAATAACAATCTGAACAGTCTGTAATGACAAATTCTAAAACATAGAATGATAACTTTTAAAACTTGTTTTTTTTTTTAGTATCTTATTTTAGTGGGGCATGTGAGACAAACATGGAAATAACTTTAGAATGGAATGGAGGTTCGTAGGCCATATTCAAAAGGGTTGAAGGTGGGCGGCCCAAAGAAGATTGAAGAATATCATTCACATGTCCCAGAATCGTGTCCTAATCACAGCCTCATAAATTATAAAGTGCATATTAATTTAATAATAATAATGTTTGTGACAACTTGCTCCAACCTTAATCTTTCTCTTCTGGTCAAGAAAAAAAAAAAACCTTAACATTTCTCTCTCTCTAGCCTGGACATGTCATCTGAGCAGTGAATAAAAGGGGACCAAAGTAGATTGCATCAGAATGTGAGAATAAATTCCAGCTGACCAATTAATGGTAATCCCCCTGATCTTCTTAATTGAGGTGACGTCTTACTGACCCCATATGCCCCATCTCTCATTGGATCTTCTCTTCTTATCCCTAAATTAAAGCTCCATAACCATCCCAGTATCCTCTCTCTCATTCTTTCATTCATTTGTGTTCTCTTCATGCCCACTTCCCTTCTCGGTTAATAAATTTTTGAATGAAAGTATAAGATGCCATTTGGCCATCTAATCAAACTTATAGATAGAATTAAAATTATGATTTTAAAAGTACTTTTACAACATATGAAGTAAATATGTAAAAGAATTTATTTCATTTTACGAAAAAATCCTTCTAAGAAGCATTTTTGGACGCTTCCAAACACCTCCTAAGTGCAGGTTTATTTCATCTTTTTCCCTTTAAAGGATGTACTCCCGTATCCTGCTCAAGACATTATAAAACACTAAACATAAGAACCTCTTTAAGTGAGATTCAAATTTTAATTTATCATATTTTGAGGAACTAACTCGTTTTGTTGGACCCACCTTTTCCTTGTAGTTGATGAGTGATTTGTATAAACATACTTTTTTCTTAACAACTAGAAAGGAACAAGCCCATTTAATGTGAAGGCCCATGGCGGAAGGTGCGGGTTCAAAAGGCCTTCATCTTCATAGCAAACTTGAGGGATCAACTTGGGCCAACTTTGAGTGTTCGGGTCAACAATGGGACCATGACCACATTTATCACTAGAGCTGCTATTTCCTTCAGCCCAAGGAAGCTCAGTTAAAGAAGTTGAACAAGGGAACATAATGGAGATAGATCCATCATTGCAGTTGTATACTGGATGATAATCTCTATGGCTAATGTTTCATAAAACCAGAGATATCAGGGCCGCTGTGAGCAGGCAAGGAAACTTCATAGCACCTTCCTGAGATATTTCTCAGTAAACATCTGACTTTAGCAAATAATTTTAATTCCGCCACAAAAATGAGCTAGCGTGCGAGGAAACTTCTCAGCAACTTCCTCCACCCCCGCACGCATCGTCCCAGAATAATATATGTTAATCTATAAATAAGGTCTTGTAATTAAAATCGAAAATAATATTAAATGTTAAATCTACGTCATGAGGAGTAACGCGAGGGATCATTGATCCACTGGATTTTGACCAACGAAACTACGGTTGATTATTGAATCCATATGTGGATAGGGGTAAGGATGTCAGGTTTCAATATCGGTATTAATCAGGTGTGGCGTTTCTTTTTCCTTCTTAACCAAAAAAAAAAAAAAATACTATGTCCTATTCTTAATATAAAATCCTATTTGATTTTCATTTTGGTTCTAAATATAAGACTCAAATATATTTTTCTCTTATATTTATCTATTTTCTTTTAAGACAATCCTTCTAATAATGGTAGTTTTAACCAATAAACTTAATTAGCAAGAATATTTTAAAAAAGACAATACTTATTTATTACAAATAATTAATTTAACTTTTTAAATCTATTTAGATTAATTAACTAACTCTTATATTTAAAACGGGAAGTAGTATTTTAAGACGAAAGAGGTCAAAGAAATATTTGCATGGGGAACCAACATGTTCTCTCCAAAATTAATATTACCAATCAGGTCATGTGTCGTGCTTGTTTCCATTGAATTTATATGATAACATCTTGAGTTAGCTGTAAACCAGTCAGAGAAATTTCTGATAATTAATTGTCCCAAATAAATCAAATAAGTAAGTCATTATTTAAGAAAATAAATTCTATATTCTATAACAGTACAAATCAATTTTATTCAGATTTATTTTTCCCACTGTTAATTCAAATTATATCAATGGCGGCCCCATAGACGCATGCGGATACAGAAAAAGGCTCACGCAATCAAAGAGGTTATGGCCATTCAAACACCAGAACATGAGTTTAATCTTGCATAAATTTAATTAAAAAATATTGTTGGAAAGATTATTCTCAATGAGATTTCTCGATTTACATCCAGATTATTATTATTATTATTACTAGGTGAGTTGGCATTTAATATTATTTTCTTTTTAAAAGAAAGGCAGTCGGAGGGGACAGGGCACATGGAGCGGCATCAGCGGCGTACTATGCTTATACCCATACGGACAAAGCCAGACGACTTGCTAGCAAAGCTCCCTTCTTTTCACCGTAAAAAAGCAAAAAGCTCCCTTCTACCCGTGTGGGGCCCACAATCACAATGGCTTTCCCCACATTTTATTTTATTTTAACAAAAACATTTGGTAAGTTTGATCCCGACTTAACAGATCAGGACACGCCTTATGATTTTAAAAAATGTTTATAAATGTACCATTAACAAAATTCTCGTATTGGTAGCAGGAATTAAACTTGCTGTTTTATAAGTTTTAAGCAACTCCTTATAATTGAACAATTCAATTTTTGTTACCATTTGTAAGGCTCTTTGATTCAGAAACGGTGGGAAAGTCAAAGCACCTGACAATGGTTAACCATATCCGATTGCGTATGAAAAAGGCTGTTTCCCTTATTTGTGAAAAGTCAAAAGCACCCCATCCTAAGAACCAATTTCGTGCTAATTTATCACTTTGCGCCACACAAATATGATTTTGATAATACAGGTTTAATTTTTAATTTTTAATTTTAGAAATAATTATTTTAATAGTTATATAATCTAAAATAAAGATAATTTTTTAGTCACCATGTTTTTAAAAAATAATTTTTTGTTTAAAATAAAAAAATAAGTCTAGCCCATTCAAATTCGATTTGTATGGTCTAGATACGATTTTGATGAGTATCATACTCGTTTCTCCATTCTAATGTCTTTGCCCTTTATTTTTATTAATGAAGCTTAATAAATAGTTTTTTTTAATTTTAAACATAAAATTTCAGCGGCAGAGAGGAGTAATTCAGCGGCAGACAATTTCACTTCACTTGTCACGTGGCCCAAGGATGCATGACCTAATCTGAGATAGCGCCCAAGCTAAATCCAAATCCCGCGTTTGCTTTCTTCTTTAATCATCTCTGCTTCTTCTTATAACAAACACAGAGAAGCACATCCAGACAAGTGTGTGTTTACTCTGAGAGAGAGAGATTGAGAGAGAAAAACGATGGTTAAGGATCGGAAAGTTGGTGTGGCGATGGACTTCTCAAACAGCAGCAAGAATGCTCTGAAATGGTCCCTTGAAAATTTGGCTGATAAAGGCGACACTTTTTACATCATCCATGTCACCCACAACTCCCTTGACGACTCTCACAAACATCTCTACGCCAAATCTGGTGCTCGTAAGTTTTCTTTTCTGTTGCTTTATATTTTGGATATCTGTGAAACGCAATCTGATTTCCCTTTTCAAGTCTTCCTGCTTCATGCTCTGTTTTTTTCGCGCTCGATCTGATTCGTTTTGGTTCCATCTTTTTTCAGCTCTGATCCCATTGGCACAGTTCAGAGAGCCGGAGATCATGAAGAAGTACGATGTTCCAATTGATACCCAAGTTCTTGATTTGCTTGATACTGCTTCCAGACAGAAAGAGGTTCTCCCCACTTCTTTTCTGTCGTTCATTTCCTCAAAAACAAATTCACTCTCTGTTTTCCGTTTGATTTCTGAAAGAACAATTTCAAGCCGTGAGAGAAATGATGGTGCAGGTGAACATTGTGGCGAAATTGTACTGGGGTGATGCGAGGGAGAAACTTCTGGATGCGATTGAAGATCTGAAGCTGGACTCTCTGGTTATGGGAAGCAGAGGTCTTAGCACAATCCAAAGGTCAGAAATTTCTCCAATCCCCTGTTTTCACTCTTTTGATCATGTTATAATTTATGTTTGATTCCTTAGAGCTGTTACCAGAATTTTCTTATAACGTATGGGTCAAATGCATTTTTATCTTTATTTTTCTTATTTGGGAGAACAGGATCCTACTGGGAAGCGTGAGCAACTTTGTGACGACACATGCGTCTTGCCCTGTGACTGTTGTGAAGGATTTGGCGAGCAGCAGCAAGTAGCAGAGACATCATTGTTCATTAAATTAGGACTTGGCTGCCACTTTGAATGTTCCTTTTTGTTGTATTTGATCTCATCTCTTTGTTGGTCATATCCTGAGATTATTCTATGTATAACGTTGCAAGTTTCCACCCTTTGAAATTTTCCTGTTTTTCCTTCTTTTCAATGAAGAATGCAGCTGAAACTCCTCCATCTTATAAGCTGGCCAGATTGAAACTAAATGTGCTAGATTTTTTATTTTATTTATTTTCACATTACTAATTATTTTTTATTTTGGTAGATCCAAATTCTAAAATAAATATCTCAAATGCTCAAAACATAAAGAAACTAGTGGAAATGACCGCAGATGGTAAGAGTTGCTTATGTCTTAAATGAAACAAACGCACGATCGAGATTTTATTGCAAAAGAAAGTTACATATTTTTATTTTTGCATGAAATTACAACATGCGATAATTAACCCAAAGATGAATCCATTTATCTATTTGGAAGCAGAGGTCTGAGCACAATCCAAAGGTGCTGCAAATTTCCACCTTTTGAAGTTTTCCTGTTTGCCCTTCTTTTCAAAGAATAATGCAACTGGAGCTCCATCATCAGATAAGCTGTCCAAATGCATTAGAAAATAATCGCAACTTGTTCATGAGGCCCAACCGCCCAAAGAAAAACAAACAGCGTATGAACACTAATGGTGCGTATGAAAGGAAAGGGATAGGAGAAAAAAATTTAATAAATTTGATTTAAAAAATTGAAGAAGTTGGTTTAAAGGTTTTTAATTAAATTTTCTTCCTCTTTTATCTTGTAAATTTTTTTATCAAAATTTCAAAATCCCATTTCTTCAGATTTTCAAATCAAGCTTATTAAAATTTTCTTTCCCCTTATTTTCACTCCAATTTCCTCATATCAAACATAGAATAAATCGTATGAAAATATAAAACAAGCAACAAAACTGAACCAAGGCGAAAATGATTGCTGGAGAAGAGGATAGCCAGAAGCTACATTTGCACTACAAATGGTGGGTACGAGGCAAAGACTATCAAGAGGAAACACTAGGGACTCAGAATATCCCATAAATACACTGAAAAGGCAATTAAAAAAAAAACACAAGAAGAAGATTCAAAAGCAAAAAGTCTAACTTAAGAGCTGCTAAAAGATTCCAATAACGAACTTTTATCAGACAACGTCCTAAAGGGAGTTGTAAAGAGGCAGAAAATAACAACCCGACCAAAACAAAAAAACCAAACACATGATCGAGATTTTGTTGCAAAAGAAAGTTGCATATTTTTATTTTGGCATGAAATCACAACATGCGGTAATGAACACAAAGATGAATCCATTTATCTATTTGGAAGCAGCAATGCTCTGAAAGCGGGTTTTGTAGTAGCCAATGAGAACATCCTTTGGAGGCAAAGCTTCTTTCACAATGGGATGTTTCAGAATTTCGTGACTCCATTTCTTAAGCTTTGGAAATTTCTCACCACTGAACAACTCAAGCGCACCAGCTTCTTCAATTAAAGGCAGCCAAAAAGCCAAGAACAATGCAGTAATATCCACATATCCCATTGAATCTCCATTAAAGAACTTTCCTTTCAGCTCATTCTCCAGAGTCTTGAGAGCCTCCGAGGATTCTTCACCACCTTTCTCTCTCTCCCTCGCATCAGGATTCCAAGCTGCTTTAGATATAGCAGGCAAGACCTAAACTCAAAGCAATGAAAAACCTGTTCAGTAACTCATCATATCTGGGGCAAAAAAAATACAAAATACTAGAAAGCCTTGTTTATGTATTACCTTGTCGTCGATGAACTTGGACCAGAAACGAGCCAAGGCTCTGTGGTGAGGATCAGAAGGCAAGATGGGATAACCTGTAAAAGTCTCGTCGACATATTCAACAATGACAAGCGACTCACAGATTGGCTTGTCGTTGTGAAGAAGCACAGGGACCATCTTGTGAACGGGATTGTACCTGAGAAGAAGATCACTTTTGTCGGTCAATGATTCATGAACATATTCATATTCCGCTCCCTTGAGCTTCAGAGCAATCTCTGCTCTCGTCACAAATGGGCTTCCTACAATTCCAAAAAGCTTCACTTGTTGATTTGAAGCCATGACAGTTTAATATACTCCTCCGGTCCTTATTATAAGACTCCATTTGACTTTTTATTTAGTCCTAATTATAAGACCCCAATCCATTTTGTCTCTTATATTTATGCATTTTTTTCCAAGATAATCCTTCTAATAATGGTAGTTTTAGCCAATATACTTAATTAGCAAGGATATTTTAGGAATGACAACACTTATTTATTATAAATAACTAACTTAACTTACTTCCTTAATCTCCTCAAATAAATCAATTGGGTCTTATAATTAGGACCGGAGGAGTATATGCTTTTTCTGGGGACTTATATCGGAGACCTGCGCTTGAGGGTTGTATGGTGTCTGGGTTTGCGATTCCCTTTCTTATATAGCTATGGGTAGGGATGGGTCGGTCAACAAAGTTGGATTTCTGGAAGAGAAAGTCAAATTTGCTTCTGAAGGCAAGGAGGGATGTAAGAGATTACATCACCAATGAAATGCTTCGTTGACGACACTGTTTCACGCGTCGAGGACGTGGCAATCCTGTTCTTTTATTTCAGTCGCACACGGGTCAATGACTTGGGATTTTTTTTTTAAAATTAGACACATGTATTTTTTATTGGAAGCAATTTTATTGGGGATTTTGTCAAACACTGCTTTTAACAAGAATTCAAATGTTAATTGGTCACATCCACATTGTGAGGAAAAATCTCATTTATCTTTTCACACATGTAGGCCCATTTGTTTTGACAAGAAGGAGAATAAAATTAAAATGCATATGTATGTTCAGTCATAAAGCATAAATTAATGTATATGGAATGAAAGCCTTGGAGGATAAATATTCTAGACACAGTTTTATCAGGAGTAAGTTAATAATCATAATTAATTATATCAGTTGGACTGTAAAAGTTGCTTGCTCAAAATAAGCTCTTGTATATCACAATTTAAGGTGCACTTACTCCAAATAAACAGAGTAGCCCACTTATCGTTTTATCAATTTACCGCTCTATTTTTAATTATAAATCATTTGTACCTTATTCTGGCATATAAAAATGCATTAAATTAATAATTTTTTTGCCCTTTTCCCATCAAAATAAGCATATTGATAAAGAAAAAAAATATGTTGTTTATTCTCTTTCACCTATTTTTTGTTATATTCAGTAAGGATAAAATTAGGAGAGAATACTACGATGTATCCTATGAAGGCAGACCTTCGAGGCCTCCTCAATAGCTGCATTCTCTCTTTTGTCATGGAGTTACTCTATGAAACTTAAAATAAGAACTAATTAGTTTATTTAAATAAATTAAAAATATTAATTAAATTAGTTAATATGATATATTTTTTTAATATACTCTCAGCATCTTCTTTAATTCCCACCTTTTTTCTCGTACTTGATTATTGTTAGAAAAATATTAATAGGGTTAATTTAAAAAAAATTTGATAAATATGTGAAATAGGTCTTGTATATATAACTAATATTAATTTCTTCATTAGCTCCTATATTAGAGATCAGAAGAGTATTAAAATCCTTACTCCTTTTCCCCCCAAATATTTCAGTTCTCATTGGATCGCTTACCATGGCTCACGTTGTTTTAAAATATACTCCCTCCGTTCCTTATTATAAGAGACAAATAACTGAAGTACGTTGATCAAAAAAACAGTTAAAGTTAGTTAAGAACAATTAATGTATAAAAAGTATAATTTTTTTTCCAAAAATGCCCTCATTAATAAGGAGAGAGAGCATGAGAGAGAACAATTAAATTATTAAAAGAAAGAGAAGTGGGAGGGAGAGAGAGTGTGAGTTGGAGATAATAAATATGGGTAAAATAGTAAATCAACACAAAAAAGTAGAGACAACTTGTAAGTGTCTTTTATATATAGGAACATGGCATAAGCATCAAGTGTCTCTTATAATAAGGAACGGAGGGAGTATCATTTTCTTTGCTCTAATAATTTAACTATAACAATTTTTGCTAATCTCAGTATATAACATAAGCCATAGTAAGCGATTCAAATATACATGCCAAAACAGATTACAACCCCAAAAACACAGCTATATCATAAGTTACTAAATATTCTTATACATGCCAAAATCAATTATAAATTAAAGAAAATGATTTTCTCACAAGCTATACTATTATTTAGCTTTTCAATTTTATAATTGGCTTCAGTAGGCATAGGAGTATTTGACAACTCTTATGAAATGATCATGATTTTGGGTTCATAATTGATTTTGGCATATATGAATATGTTTGGTTTTAGGTTTGTATA
Organism: Neltuma alba; assembly: GCF_004799145.2. NCBI lineage: Eukaryota > Viridiplantae > Streptophyta > Magnoliopsida > Fabales > Fabaceae > Neltuma > Neltuma alba. Next base: position 30,868 of record NW_021634710.1, read on the forward strand.
ATTAATTAATTTTGGTATATATGTGCTTGCATACTTTTCAAGAAAACCTTATTCTTATAATTAATTATGATCTTGATTCAAACAGGGCCTATAAATTAGTGCTGAAGTGCATTTCTCACAAAAGAAAAGCACTGAAATAAACTATTTGGACTATTTTCCTTTATGCAAAGCCTGGTAAGAAATCAGTAATAATTCCTCAATTAAATTTATTTAGGGTCGACTTGAATCAATGGTGGATGAAGCTGATATGGTATAAAATTGATTTATAAAAACGATAATGAATAAAAGCTTGTATGAATAATTTATAATAAAACCATGATTTTAATTAATGTCTAGAGGAAGCAAATGGATTTAGAAGACTTCTATTGTGCGATTAGTTGATCATCATTTTGACAATATTTTTCCAACATGAAGGGGAAAAATTGAATAGTTGGAAAGGATAACATATAAAATGCATTATTATTAAATATAGATCCTCAAATATATCAGTATGGACCAGGAGTTCATTGAACATTACATCCATGAAATGCTACAAAATATCTTACTCACCTAAATAAAATTTTTTAAATATCTTATTCCAGTTGAAAATACTCTAATCAGTATAAATAAAAATGAAACAAGCCGGAAGCATGAGAGGTTAATTGGTTTCAATATAAATATATTGAATAAGGAGGAGCATATAATTTAAAAGTTATATTGAGGAGGCATATACTTTAAAGCATGTCAAGAGATAACTAATTATAAAACCTCATAAGATGTTCATGTATTTGAAAAGTAAGAAAGAAATCTCAATAAATTATGTCACAAAAAAAAACCGAAAAGATAAAGTTATCGACAACAATTTTGATAATAATATCACGTGATAAAAAGAGGATTTTACATGTAAATATGTCGATAAAATAGATAGAAAATTGGCTAAAAATTAAAAAAAAACGCAATAAAAATATTATTTCAATTTGTCAAAACTAAAGACCAACAATCTTGACACATGGAATATAAAACTCTTATGGAATATATGGACGTTTATGCGGAAATAAATATTTTTACAAAAGTCTGATGATGATTATGATGAGACATATTATTTTGTAGTGGATATAATTTTGCATATTTGAATAGTCTGACAATTATGAAATGCATTTGTTAGATATTATTATAACCCATGCATGAGGATCATTAATTTACATGATAATTTTTGAAAGATCCAAAATAAGCCAGGAGCATATATAAAGAAAATCACTATATATGAAATGTTATGAAGATTAAAATAACAGGAGTACTACCATCTATTTTGTAGTTCTAGATCAAAATACATGAAATTCTCTGAAAGATTTAAGTTGTCAGAAGCATACAATTCAAGTTTTCAAGAACAATACTTATTTAAGTTGAATAAGTCTTTATAAGAATTGAAGCAATCGGGACGTGTGTGGTATAACCGACCAAGTAAATATTAGTTGAAGGAGTAATATAAAAATGATTCAGTTCGCCCATGTATTTTTACGAAACAACATGAAAATGAGTTTGACATAAATGTAGTTTTTGTTGATGATATAAATATCATTAGAACTCTTGAAGAGCTTATAAAAACTATAAATTGCTTACAAGAAAAAATTTGAAATAAAAGACTTAAAAAGAACAAAGTTTTGTCTCGGATTGCTAATTAAATACTTAAGAAATGACATTTCTCTAAAGGTCTTAAAATGTTTTTTTATAGATAAATCACATCTATTATGTACTTTGATAGCTGTGAGATTCGTTAAGGTGAATAAAGAACTTGTTAGATTCCAAGAAGGTGATGAAGAACTACGTGGTCCAAAAGTATCGTATCATATCTTGTCAGTCATGTATGACTTGGCATATCATTTACTGTTAACTTACTATTAAGATATAGTTCTTTGCCAACACAAAAATATTGGAATAGAATTCTAGATTATTTTATAATCCACATGCTAGTAATTCCAGATAGAATATTTGTCTCATAATATTCAAAAGATGGTAAAATTTATGTCTAATAAGTCACTTCCTGCTACAATATTTAACAAGCTTGTTCATGATATTAGGTATTACGAGCTCAAGGATATCAATTGATGTTATCAAGAGGGAGAGTTAATACATGTTGTACTCTTTTTTCCTTATTTATGATTTTTTTTATTGGATTTTCCTAACAAGGTTTTTAATGACACAACATCAAGTAGTGTATCAGTGAATGTGTACTCTTTTTCTTGCACTTGGTTTTTGTCCCACAGGGCTTTTTCTAGTTGATGTCCATCTCCTCTTTCTCTTTAACTTCATCAACTTTCACTAGATATTAATCTTTCATTACTCCACTACTCCTTTATCATGTCTTTAATCTTATAACTCACCCTCCACTCATATTCATATGGTTTATTACCCACTATCTATCATTTAAGTCGAAGTGTAATATATATGTGAGATTATCGTTATAAATAGAATATATCATTGTGTTGTAATGCAAATGAAAGAAAGTGTAGTGAAGGAATACAATATAATTTGCTCATTTTGTTGTCTCCATTTCTCATCTTCTCTATTTTTTTTATTGGTTGATTTCATAACAAAAAATAAATGGAGAATTAGTGAATTACAATTAAGTCCCATAAAAGAGAAATAATTATTAAAAAATTTCAATAACAACCTGAACAACCTATAATGACAAGTCCTACAGTGGAAATGATAACTTTTGATATTTGTTTTTCAATTGTTTTCCTTGTTTGAGATCTCATTACAATTTTCCCAAAAATAAATCTTGATAATGACAAGGGACATCATGATTATCTAAAAGAAAAACAAAGGTCCTGGGGGTAATAATTATATTAAAATCATTCCAAACCGTCAGTTTGTTTCGATTTCAGCCGTGGATTTCAGAATGCTTGAAACCGATGGAGAGATACAGGCGGTGCATGCTGTTTTCGATGAAAAGACGAAAATCATCGGGTTATATTGTCAAGATTCCTTTCCTTTTTATTTATTTATTATTTTGTGTGGGCCTCATGGCGTTTCCCAAGACCTCCCTGGAGAGAAATATAGGATAAGAGGTAACGGGGAGTCAGATTTTGTAAAAGATATTACTCGCTTGCAGTCAATTAAGGTTTAAATTCTGATAGAAGACGATACTCATTTAACAGTACCTTAGACAAGATGTCATCTAATAGAACTCTAATATATTTTACAAGATTACGGTATGAATTTACATCATTTTATATGTGGATTTGTTTATCTATGAAAGTAAACAAGTATGTAACTTTTAATAGTTTTATACTCATATTCCTTAATTTTTAACTTTAATAATGTAATTGGCAATTAATAATGTAATAACTTCATGAAACATCAAAAACTAAACTAATAAAAATAAAATTTTAGAAACTAAAACGATAAGTGAACTAAGCATGCAAGAGATAAACATTCCATGATCAAGATCCTGCCCATGGAGGAGGCCAATGCCGGGAAACTTCTTTTGTTTGTGTTTTAATTACTTTGTTTTTTTGTTGGAACTACTTTTGGTTTTATGCTGTTCAAGTTCTTTTATGTTTCTTGATACTCTGTAGTAACTTCGTTGACTCTGTTTCTGATTTCTTGCTTTTTTTTGGCCCTCTTCTTGCTTTTATATATATATATATAGATTATTAATTTTCTTAATATTCTCAGATTAATTATCTTGTGAAGCTAGTATTGCGCATTCATCTTAGTTCTTTACATTTCATGAAATTATCGTATTATGAATCCAGAGCATCAGGTTGTCGACATTTTGAAGAACTTGTCAACAGTTTCGACAGTTTCAGTTTTTCACGTTAATAACCGAGCAGCTGATTCCGGAAAATTTGTCAATGTCACTCAAAAGAAGTAAAGTGATAATAACTTCATGAAACCTAAATGATTAAATTGAGAATAAAATGAAAATTTGAACGATCAAATCAAATCAACAAGATTGATTAAAACTTTCATCATTACATTCATGCATTAATCTTATTACATTCGTGATGCAATCGCTTGCATCACATTCCATTAACATCTGGAGCGACTCATCTACTGTATTCCACCCTTGGACTATATAAGAAACTGATCCACAATGTCAGGGACCATAAAACCCATCATATCAAATCCTCAATTCTAAAACAGAAACAAAAGTAAATACGGCCATGGCTTCAAATCAACAAGTGAAGCTTTTCGGATTCTTGGGAAGCCCATTTGTGGCGAGAGCAGAGCTTGCTCTGAAACTCAAGGGAGTGGAATATGAGTACATTCAGGAACCGTTGCCGAACAAAAGTGATCTTCTTCTCAAGTACAACCCAGTTCACAAGAAGGTCCCCGTGCTTCTTCACAACGAGAAACCAATCTGTGAGTCGCTTTTGATTGTTGAATACGTCGATGAGGCTTGGACTGGCTCCCCCATCTTGCCTTCTGATCCTTATGACAGGGCCACGTCTCGTTTCTGGTCTAGGTTCATCGATGACAAGGTGATCCTATCATCAAACACTTGTCGTGCTTTGTCTAGCTTCGTTTTGTTTTCTCAGTATATGAATTATGAATTGAATGATCAGTGACTAAACAAGTGCTTTTGTTGGTTGATTTCAGTTGTTACCTGCAGCATTCAAAGCAGCCTGGGATTCAGACGTGAAGGAGAGGGAAAAAGGTGCTGAAGAATCGAGAGAGGCTCTGAATGTTCTGGACAAGGAGCTGAAAGTGAAAGGGAAGTTCTTCACTGGAGATTCATTTGGGTATTTGGAAATCGCTGCTCTGATCATCACTTACTGGCTGCCCATAATCCAAGAAGCTAGTGAGGTCGACCTGTACAGTGCTGAGAGATATCCAAATTTAGAGAAATGGGGTCAAGAGATTTTGAAAGAGCCCGCTGTGCAAGCAGTTTTGCCTCCCAGGGATGTTCTGCTTACCTTCTTCAAGAATCGCTATCAGAGCATCGTTGCTCCTTCAAAATAGAGATGATCACAAGGATGACCAATAATAATATCCATCCTTGAGATGGCGAACGATCCAGTGGTGTGACTGTGTGAGGACGATCGAGTGGAAATAAGATATGTATAATAGTAATAATAATTATGCAGTGCTGTGATTGAGAGTGGGAATAAAATAATGTACAGGTGGTGTGTTTTCTCTTGCATGGGAGTCTGACGATCCGCTTGATTTGGATCATTATATCATAAATAAAGTTTCACTGTTTGTGGTCTTTTCTTATATCTTATTTTTGTCGTTTTATTTTGTTGCTTGTGTGGCTTATAATTTATTAAAGCAAAAGGCCTCTTGGTAGTTGAAAAATGTGGGTAGTGTCCTGGTCAATTGCCTATATAATTTTATCTTTTAACAAAAAGACAAACAAAGTTAAATGGGATATGCGCAAAGTGCAATCACATGTTTTCATTGGACACAAAAATGTTAGTTGTCAGATTATTTTTATTTTGAATTATGTATTTATTTAAAATCATTTAAAATATAAAGACTATTTAAATTATTAACTACTATACTGAACTTGTTAACAGCATTACAAAAGTTATTAACTGTTTTACTGAAACTATAAAAATTTTCAAAAAAATTGTTGTCAGAGCTGGCTTCGGAGCTCTGGCAGCCATTGCCAGTGTCGAAACTCTGACGACCGGCCGTTTAGTGGGGGGCTTTTGGTTTTTTAAAAAACAATAAATAAAATAAAGGGTAATATGGTTATTTCAGTAAATTTAAAAATCCCAAATTAGTTACTTATGTCTAAATTAGTATTCTGTAAATTCAAGTGAGTATTTAAATATGTCTAAGTTGAAATATCATTTGTTTATGTGTCGTTTTTCCCAAGTTGTTCACCGAGAGAAAGTCATATTTAGGAACCAAAACGTTAAATTAATTCAATACTTTGATCCAATCTTCTCTCTTTTCTGTTTTCTGTTTTTTTTTTTTTTGCCAGCTTGACCCCATCATCTCATTCATCCTGCATTCATACCTTTCCATGCTATATGCGCACGTCAAACTCATCTTTCCTTTTGGTTCCTCCCAGCAATCCGTTTTATTGAATACAATTATTTCTTTTTTTTTTAATAGTTGAGTATGATTAATTCTGTCACAAGGGAAATTCTAAAAATTAAATATTCAAAATACTATTTCTAGTTCTAATTATAAAATCTAATTACAAACTATACCTTCTAATTGGGGCTGGAGGTAATATAAATTACTTCATAAAATTAAAACCACATCAAATCACTTTTAACAACATTTTTCCTCTTCATAATATTCGACAATTAAAATAAACATACAATTCAATGAAAATAATCTTATATATTTTTATTATTTTATAAAAAAAATAAAATTCCAATTAAAGCCAACAACTTTTGTTTTTCTCTCCCTTAGATAAATCAATTAAAAATGACCTCCGCATATATGTAACACCCAGTGTTTCTTAATTTTTAACTTTGACACAATCTCCTCTTTCATTTTGCATTTATAACTTTCCCTACTGTAGAATTCAGATTCATCATTCCTTTTGGTTCCTCCCTCCAATCCGTTTTATTGAATACAATTACTCTCCTGGTTTTATTTATAAAGTGCTTCCGTTGTATTTTATATAGATTAAAAAAAATCTTAAATTTTATTAATTAATTTTCAGCTTCTCTCTCCTCAGTAGCCACATGAACCATACAGCTCTCTTATGAATTCTCATCAAGGAACAAAAAACCGAACCGGATACTAAATCGGTTGAGGTAGTGGTTCAAGGGTTAATTGGTCAGATCAGGGTCAACTCGAGATCAAACCGGTCATATTAAAATAATATAATTTAATTAAAAATAACAGAATATAACAATACTAATAATTACTAATAACAAAATATAAAGAAATACAATGAGAATTTGATTGTAATAATAATAAAGTATAACAATATTGAGAATTTTTATCTTTATAATTTTTTAATAACTAAAATTAATAGTTATTGATACCAAACTCATCATTAAAATTCATTTAAATCTATAATAATTGATATAGTAGGAATTAAATAAGAAAAATAGGATAAATATCAATATATTTATTTAAACCGGTTCATTGCCGGGTTTTACTGGTTTTCACCGGTTTAATCCGGTTTGAACCGATTCCCGATTTAGCTTATGAACCAGTCCAGACCACTGACCGGTTTACCGGTTGAACCGACCGGTCCGGTTCGGTTTTTTTTACACTGATTCTCGTTGAGTTGAAGCATCCCCCGAATTATTTTTATTGCCAACAATACATAACATGATGGGAAGATGAAACCACGGCACGTGGGAGACTCCACGGTACATCCGTTTGATTTGGATCATCATATCATAAATAAAGTTTTATTGTTTGTTGTCGTTTCTCAGATCTTACTTTTGTCGTTTTAGTCTGCTAGATTTTTCTTATTTTATTTATTTGGCTTATGAAAGTAGGAGGGTGTCTTTCTATTATTAGTCTTCGGCTTGCTGGTTTAAAAAAAAAAGTCTTTTTCTTTTCATTTTTTGGGTACCCAGGTTAATCACCTATGTAATTTTTATGTTTTCCCATATGGAGACTCCTCTTAACAAAACAAGAAGGCACGTGTTCAATAATAAAACATGAAGATGAAAATATACGTTCGGTTTTCTGAATTTATATCAAATTTTAGTTAAATTTGCTGATTTAACATTTTTGTAAGTTAATGGTTAGAATTAAAAACTGAAAATATAGCATTTCATAACAATCCGTTGGATATTATGAATGAAAGTGCACCTACTCCAAATAATTAAGAGTATGCCCAAACAAGAAACATTCTTGCACATAAAAAAGTGGTGCAAAAGCCGAAGGAGGCTTAGGCCCAAATAACAAAAAAACGATATCACGCTCAAAGCAAAAAGGGATGGCCTTAGCGCCCATTATTTTAAAATAATTTTTTTTAATAGATTTAGGGTTTGAAATATTTTTTTTAAGTATTTAATATCTCAGTCTTATTGCTTATGAGAAAACTATTTTAAAAATAAAATTGCACAAAATATACTTGATATGCTAAATGTAACATGGCCAAAAAGATTACTAGTATTTCTTTTGATATTCTTTCATCCGTACATTTCGTCCCAAATAAGTAATTTAATTTTCACTGGAGTGTTACTACGACTTACCTGGTCTTAGTTATGTGATCAACTTGGATTTGTTTTTTAAATATAATCATCATTTTGTCTTTTAAATTTGATCGTCGTGTTGAAAAAAGGACTAAACCTGTCACTCCCACGCATAAAAACTCCCCAAAAAAGGGAACCTGACATGATGCCACTGCCACTTTAAAATTATTATCATAAATGTACAATTCTTACTCTAGTTTTTTGTGGAAGTGTTTGGCATTCTCAAAATCACGGTTTCAGAAACATTTTTTCGTAAAATGAGGTAACTTTCTCAACATATTTATTTCGTAATATGTAAAAGTACTTCTGAAATTATGGTTTAGTTTCTATCCAAACACTCCACTTTTATTCTCTTTGTTCTAATATTTTGGGTAAACGAAAAAGCGACATGTGTCGTTTAGTAGATCATTTGAAGATCAGATGCCGGTAATAGCGGATCTGTTAAAATGAATCTAGCAAAAACTTGTTTATGGTGCTAGATCTTAGTACTGAAATTCATTTCTCACAAGAGAACAATGCTGGAATAAATTATTTGGATGCTTCCATTACAATAAAATCGTGATTTTGAATTAAAAATAGGTTTTTTTTAACATAAAAGGTGTTTGGATTATTTCGAAGTTAAAAAAGATTAATATTTTGCCAGAAATTTTAAAATCAATGAAACCAGTCCCTTATTTTTAAATTGAAAAAATTACAAATAAAGACTTTTGAATATATAAAATTATAATTTGGGATCCTAAATTTGGAAATAGCAAATAAGGACCCTATATCACTTTTGTAAATATGAAATGTAGGTGAAATGTCTGAAATATGCCTCAGTCAAATGACAAGTTGACTATAAGAAATGACAAATTTACTTTAACGAATGACAATTTCAGTAAACGAAATCACAACTTGGCTGATGGTATATTAAATGACAAGTTGATTATGAGAAATGACAAGTTTACTTTAGGTAAACCAAATCACAATTTGACTAAGGGACATTTCAGACATTTCACCCACATTTCATATTTGTGAAATTGAGACCGGGTATTTATTTGCTATTTTTTAAATATGGGGTTTCAAATCATAATTTTACATATTCAGGGGTATTTATTTGCAATTTTTCCTTTTAAATTTCTGATGGAAGAGTTGAGAACAGTCTAGAAGGATGTAGAGAGATGGGCGGCGCCAGATGCTATGAGCTGAAAGACAAAAATCATCGCACTATCACTATGCATTTATATTTATTTTATGCGCTTAAAGTTGTTCACCGAGAAGCCGAGAACCGCCAGAGCAGGTAGGGAGTAGGGTCGGAGTGTCAGATACAGAACCCAAAAAAAAAAGAAAAAAAAAAGGACCATAACGTAATCAAATGATTTTTTTTTATTAATGCATATAGTTTTTTTATTGGAAGAAATTTTCTTTAAAATATTGCAGTGACTAAATACAGCCCAGAGGAATCAAATGAATCTGAATACTTTCCTGGTTTCTTAATTTATAGCTTTGACCCAATCTTGTCATTCATTTTGCATTACACCTTTCCATACAATAAATTTCAAATTCATCTTTCCTTTTGCTTCCTCCCTCCAATCCATTTTACTGAATTCAATTATTTCTTTTTTTTTTAAAAGGTCGAATATGATTAATCCTATCATAAGGCACATTCTTTGGCCAAAAAAAAAATCATAAGGCACATTATATTCTAAAAATTAAATATTTAAAATATAAGTTACTTTATAAAATTAATTAAAAAATGACCGACACATATGTAACAACCATTTTCTCAGCGTTCGCATTGGTGATGTAATCTCTTGCATCACTACTTCTTGCCCATCAAGTTATAGACTTTAAAATCACCGTTTACCTCAGAAAACCTCCTTCGTTGACCGACTCACCTCCAGTCTCCCGCCCTTTCGCTATATAAGAAACCGATCCGCTATCTCAGGTTGCTATAAACCCATCCATTCCCCCCAGATCGGATCCTCAATTCTCAAACAAAGCCAAGTCCAGCCATGGCTTCAAATCAACAAGTGAAGCTTTTCGGAATCGTGGGAAGCCCATTTGTGACGAGAGCAGAGATTGCTCTGAAACTCAAGGGAGTGGAATATGAGTACATTCATGAATCCTTAACGAACAAAAGCGATCTTCTTCTCAAGTACAACCCAGTTCACAAGAAGGTCCCTGTGCTTCTTCACAACGAGAAGCCCGTCTGTGAGTCTCTTGTGGTTGTTGAATACGTCGATGAGGCTTGGACTGGCTACCCCATCTTACCTTCTGATCCTTATCAAAGAGCCCTGGCTCGTTTCTGGTCTAAGTTCATCGATGACAAGGTGATTAAACACTTGCTGCTTCGTCTTCTCTTTGTTTTGTTGTTAGGAATTTGAATGATCGGTCACTAAACAGGTGTTTTGTTGCTTGGTTTTAGTTGTTGCCCGCGGTATTTAAAGCAGCGTGGAACCCAGACGTGAAGGAGAGGGAAACGGGAGCTGAAGAAGCAAGAGAGGCTCTGAAAATTCTGGACAACGAGCTGAAAGGGAAGTTCTTTAATGGAGATTCAATTGGGTTTCTGGACATCGCTGCTCTGTTCGTCGCTTTCTGGATGCAGCTAATTCAAGAAGCGGGTGGGCTGGATCTGTACAGTGCTGAGAGATATCCAAAGCTAGAGAAGTGGGGTCAAGAGATTTTGAACCACCCAGTTGTGAAAGGAGTTTTGCCTCCCAGAGAACATCTCCTCGCCTTCTTCAAAACTCGCTTTCAGAGCATCGCTGCTTCAAAGTAGATGATCCCAAAAATTACCCATAATCCAGCTTCGATTTACTTAATCATCCGGTGTAGTGATTGAGACTGGGAATAAAATATGTGTAACTAGGCTTTTCTCTTGCAATGGAACCTGACTGTTCCTCGGTTTGGGTTATCATGACATAAATCAAGCCTTATTGGCTGTCGTCCTTTCTTAAATCTCATTTTTGTCGTTTTGGTCTGCTAGATTTTTCTTTACCTTGTGTGTTTCATGAAAGCACGAGGGTCTCTTTTCTATTTGATGCGACTATCACTATCCCGTGTTGCCTTAAAATTGCTGAATATGTCGCGATTGAGAAAGTTCTTAAAATTAGACAAGTGAGAAAAGATAATAGATGCTTTGAAAACTTGAGCAGTGTGAGTGAAACTAGAACATGCCCCACACAACTGACCAAAGAGAGTAGATCAGAAACCGAACCTCAAACCGAGAAACCATAAAACTATCAAACACAAATATTAGAATCTCCGGCAAAAGCAATGCCATGGCTTCAAATCCACAAACGAGGCTTTGCTCTCCGAAACTGAAGCGGAAGATAAGGACATATGTTTATGAATGGCTGAAGAGTAAAATTGATCTTCTGATCCAAACTCCAATACAAATCCAATTCATGGGGAGATTTCTGTGCTTCTTCACAATGAGAAACCAATATGCGAGTCGCTTCTGTTCATGAACTGCCACTCAGTTGAACTTGCTAGACTTCAGAAACTCGGTGCCAAAGAGGACTATTTTTTTTGGCCCTAAAGGCAATCCTATTCAATATACTGTCGGTAGTAAATATGGATATCTTTCTCAACAGGAATTCAAACATTGATTTGTCATGTTGTGAGAGATTAGCACCTTTCGTTAGACTTAATTTTTTTCTTTTCAAAGAAGATTATTAGTCAAGAAGATTGGGATTCCTCTTGCTATTGGGCTTGGTCTTTCACGCACTTAAGATGAGGGCTGTACAGGGGCGCTGTTTTCAGAATATGCAGTACAGGCCTGGTCATTGCCACTGCCCAACTTAGTTTCCATTCTCTCTATTATGATATCTGTACGACAAATTTAGTCTCAATTTTCCCACCTGTGATTTAAGGAAAAAAGATAGTTCGAATTTATAAAATTTTGTTTTTATCTGATCAGATGCATATTCAATGCTTATTAGTTTACGTAAATGATAATAAAAACATTTTAGTAAAAATGAACATAGTTGTAGTTCATAATTTTAAAAGGACAGCGTGATTTAATCATCTCTTAGAAAATGACAGTAATATACAATTACGAAAAATTGATATCTAATTGCATGTACTTATAATGAGATTATGTAAGGTCAACATGTGGTTTTTGAATGATTCAACCACCAAGTCAAGTAAATTTTTTCATATATTTAATTTTGATATTTTAAAGTAATTTTTAAAAATATGGTTCATCTTAGATAATTTAAAAGCTTACGAGCTTGTTTGGAATGACTTATAAGTAACTTTTCAAACGTAATTTATGAAATACGAAGTAAGTATTTGATGAGAGTTTTATTTCGACTTACGTGAACTTATTTAAGGGTCCGTTTGGATCAGCGATTGGAAAAGTAGCTTATTGAAAAAGTAGCTTATAGAGAAGTGAAATTGGAAAAAGCTAAATTGGATAAGCTGAATTGTGTTTGGATTAGAGTTCAGAAAAGCTAGATTGCAAAAGTGAGATTGGTAAAAGGTTGTTTGGATTATGATTGAGTAAAAGTAAGTTTGGTTGTAAAATGACCAAAATAGATATGAGTTTTAATAAATAATGAAACATGATTAAAAAAATAATTTCACATAATACAATGAAATTAAAATAATTTAATATGAAGAAGTCATAAAAAATATTTTAAATATAAAGTGAAACATGAAAAAATAAAAGTATATTTTTAGGAGCATATTTAAAAATAAAAGTATATTTCTAACTTATTCATTACTTTCAACTAATTTTAATTGATTTTTTATTATCTACAAATTAGTTATTTGAGGCTTATAATAAGAACCAAAAGAGATAATAAATTTCTTAACTTTTTCTCTTTCCATATTTCAAAAGCCATAAGCTATAAGCTATAAGTCATAAGCTGTTAATTTTAGCTTATAGCTTATTGTAGCTTTTCAGACAAAAGCCTGATTGCAAAAAAGCTGATACAAACAGACTCAATTTTATCAATCGAACTTGTAGAGTTTATAGAGCTTATAAGCTACTTATAAGCTCTAAATAAGTGATGCTAAACAGACACTAAAAGTACTTTCTAAACGGAACTCCAAACGAGCCCTACATTGCACCAAGTCATCAAGCTGGCCGGTCCTACAAACTCTAGCAGGGAGTTTTCACCCTTCGGTTTCTCTCTTCTCCTCCAACTCCCCTAACTTTCGATTTCTCTCTCCTCAGTAACCACATGAACTATACAGCTTTCTTATGAATTCTCATTGAGTTGAAGCATCCCCTGAATTATTTTTATTGCCCTACGTAACATGATGGGAAGATTAAACCACGGCATGTGGGGGACTCTACAGTACATCCGTTTAATTTGGATCATCATATCATAAACAAAGTTTTATTGTCTGTTGTCGTTTTTCTCAAATATACGTTTGGTTTTCTGGATATTTTTTGTTTTTTACAATATAATCATCTTTTTATCTCTTAAATTTGATCGTCGTGTTGAAAAAAGAAGTACAATTGTCACTCCCACGCATAAAAACACCCCAAAAGAGGGAACCTCACATGATAGCCCCTGCCACTGTAATATCATAAATGTATAATTCTTATTCTTGATTTTTGTAAGGCCATGCCATTCGTGCAGTGCAGTATGATAGTTCCTCTTGAGCACCTTAATATTAATTAATTCACTATAAATACGTACACATTTTAAACTCAATAAAAATGACATAGATCTGGCATCCATTATTTTAAAGAAAACATCCTCCCTATTTTTTTTAAATATACTCTCATTCTCTCTGTTCTAATATTTTGGGCAAACAAAAAGCTGACACGTGTCATAGGAACTAGTTTTAGTGCTCATCATCTTGATGAACACTATAAACTCATCATAGTTGGACTCCTTATCTCTGATTTAAACAGTCTAGATTTAAAATCTTTAATTAATTATTTTTAGTTGAAAAATATTTTTTAAAAGAATGATGATTAAGAGATTATCTCTACTTTAAATTCTATATATACTAAAATAATTATTTTAAATAAATAAAAATATAAAAAATTAAATATAGACCATCTAAATGAGATATGAATATTTCAGATCTGATGAGTTTAGAATATACTGGTTCTGTGTGGTTTATGAGATGCCGGTAATAACAATCCGTTAAAATTATTCTGGAAACTTGTTCATGGTGCTAGGTCTTAGCACTGAAATCGTGATTTTGAATTAAAAAATAGCTTTTTTAACATTAAGGGTGTTTGGATTATTTTGAAGTTAAAAAAAGATTAATATTTTGCCAGAAATTTTAAAATCAATAAAGGGCCTGTTTATAGAACAATTTATAAGCAACCGTTCAATAGCCAATTATAAGGAATTTTCATTACTATCCCAAACAGTCTGAAACCAGTCCCTTGTTTGCAATTTCAGCGGCAGAGCTGAGAACAGTCTAGGAGGATGTAGAGAGACAGGCGGCGCAAGATGCTACGAGCTGAAAGGCAAAAATCATCGGACTGTCACTATGCATTTATATTTATTCTGCATGCGCCTCAAGTTGTCCACTTAGAAGCCGAGAACCGCCAGAGTAGGTAGGATCGGAGCGTAATGGAGGACCAAAACATTTGACCTTGTTAACGTAATCAAGTGATTTTTTTATTAATACATATAATTTTTTATTGGAAGAAAATTTCTTTGAAATATTGCAGGGACTACAGCTCACAGTAATCAAATGAATTTGAAGACTTTCCTGTTTTCTTAAGTAATAGCTTTGACCCAATCTTCTCGTTCATTTTGCCTTTACACCTTTCCATACAATAAATTTCAAATTCATCTTTCCTTTCGCTACATAAGAAGCCGATCCGCAGGCCCAGGGACCATAAACCCATCCATGCTCCCCAGATCAGATCCTCGATTCTCAAACAAAACCAAGTCCAGCCATGGCTTCGAATCAACAAGTGAAGCTTTTCGGAATCGTAGGAAGCCCAGTTGTGACGAGAGCAGAGATTGCTCTGAAACTCAAGGGAGTGGAATATGAGTACGTTCATGAATCCTTGACTAACAAGAGCGATCTTCTTCTCAAGTACAACCCAGTTCACAAGAAGGTCCCTGTGCTTCTTCACAACGAGAAGCCCATCTGTGAGTCTCTTGTGGTCGTTGAATACGTCGATGAGGCTTGGACTGGCTACCCCATCTTACCTTCTGATCCTTATGACAGAGCCCTGGCTCGTTTCTGGTCTAGGTTCATCGATGACAAGGTGACTAAACACTTCGAGTTTTGTCTTCTCTTTGTTTTCTTATTACGAATTTGAATGATCGGTCACTAAACAAGTGTTTTGTTGCTTGGTTTTAGTTGTTGCCCGCGGTATTTAAAGCAGCGTGGAACCCAGACGTGAAGGAGAGGGAAAAGGGAGCTGAAGAAGCAAGAGAGGCTCTGAAAATTCTGGACAACGAGCTGAAAGGGAAGTTCTTTAATGGAGATTCAATTGGGTTTCTGGACATCGCTGCTCTGGTCATCGCTTTCTGGATGCCGATAATTCAAGAAGCTGGTGGGCTTGATCTGTACAGTGCTGAGAGATATCCAAAGCTAGAGAAGTGGGGTCAAGAGATTTTGAATCACCCAGTTGTGAAAGGAGTTCTGCCTCCCAGAGAACATCTCCTCGCCTCCTTCAAAACTCGCTTTCAGAGCATCGCTGCTTCAAAGTAGATGATCACATAAATTACCCATGGTCCATCTTCGACTTACTTAATCATCCCGTGTTGTGATTGAGACTGGGAATAAAATGTGTAACTAGGCTTCGCTCTTGCAAGGGAAACTGACTGTTCTTCGGTTTGGGTTATCATGTCATAAGTCAAGCCTTATTGTTTGTTGTCCTTTCTTAAATCTCATTTTTGTCGTTTTAGTCTGCTAGAGTTTTCTTTAACTTTTGTGTTTCCATGAAAGCACGAGGATCTCTTTTCTATTTGGTGCCAAAACTTCGAAATTCAATCATTTGTTTAATTTTCGGCCAAAAAAAAAAATCATTTGTTTAATTTTGATGCGACTATCATTATCCCCTCTTGCCTTAAAATTGCTGAATGTGTCGCGATTGAGAAGGTTCTTAAAATCAGGTAAGTTTCTTATTCTGAGGAGAGAGAAAAATATTAAATGCTTTCAAAACTCGAGCAGAGTGAATGACACTCTATCATATGCCCTCGATAAATGACTAAAGAAAGTAGATCAGAAACTGAACCTCAGACCGAGAAGCCATAAAACTGCTAAACACAGATATTAGAATCTCCAGGAAAAGCAATGCCATGGCTTCAAATCCACAAACGAGGCTTTACTCTCTGAAACTGAAGTGGAACATGAGGAGGACGTGTATTTTAAGAGGGGCTGAAGAACAAAATTGATCTTCTGATCCAAACTCCAATACAAATCCAATTCATGGGGAGATTTCTGTTTTTCTTCACAATGAGAAACCTATATGCGAGCCACTTCTGTTCATGAACTGCTAAACCACTAATTATACTACCTCCGATAGTAATTATAAGGTCTCATTTGTAAACTAGAAACGAGATCTTATACTGGAGGTTGTACAAAGACATTGGGACAGTCAGTTGAACTTGCTAGACTACAGAAACTCAGTGCCAAAGAGGATTATTAGTCAAGAGGATTTGGATCCCTCTTGCTATTGGGCTTGGTCTTTCACGCCCTTAAGATGAGGGCTGTACGAGGGCGCTGCTTTTACATTGTGCAATCCAGGCCCAGTCATTGCCGTTGCCCAACTTAGTATCTGTTCTCTCTATTTGGACATCTGTACAATAAATTTCAAGGAACAAAAAACCGGACCGGGTATTAAACCGGTTGAGACAGTGGGTTAAGGGTTACTGGTCGGACCGAGGTCGGACCGGGGTCAGACCGGTCATATTAAAATAAAATAATTTAATTCATAATATTATGTATCTTGTTGATAAAAATGCAACCAGTAAAGGATATACTCCTCATCAATTGAATACGATGTATCTTGTTGACTCAATCTTAAAACTTTAAAGTACTATCAGTTATGATTGAGGGGGGGGGGCAGAAGCAAGAACGGTGAATGCTGTTTATAAGCTTATTTGTTGCGATGCCTTAACATTAATTTACTTACAGTTCCAAATTCCAATACAAGGCAAGTATATTTTTGCCATAAATCATATCCTCTGTCTCTCAACTAAAGATTTTTCTCTTGTTAAAATTAAAAACGAAAAAAAGATACTTTTCCTAGGTACAATCTTAATCTTTACATGCGCAGCAGCGTAGGAAATAACCGGTTATCTCCTCCCTTCCCAAACCTTTCGTTCAACAGCAAAAGAGAAAGAAGGCACAATCCAGCTGAAAGGGAAAATTTTTGAGCTTACCCACACACAACTTAATGCATCGAAGACGAAGGGAACACTAACTTGCGATGAAGCGATTTTGGGGCTTAGACCTGCGGCAACTTGCGATGATTGCGATTTTGCATTTTGGAGCTCAGACCCTCAGACTTACAAGCTTAGATGGTTGAGGGAGACTGGAGATCAGACTTGCGAGATTGCGATTTTGGAGCTCTGTCGAACAAGGAGCTCTGCCGGAGATCGCTGTGC
The DNA here is from genome assembly GCF_004799145.2 of Neltuma alba. Lineage (NCBI taxonomy): Eukaryota > Viridiplantae > Streptophyta > Magnoliopsida > Fabales > Fabaceae > Neltuma > Neltuma alba. The sequence goes on from NW_021634710.1 coordinate 48,515, forward strand.
TGTCAGTGACGCCAGGGAGCAAGGATTTTGGAGGAGGTGATTTTGGTTTTAGGGAGGGAGGCGAGATGCTATTTTGCGAGCCAGAGGAAATGGGGAATCAGATATTCAGATTCGGGGGAGGGAAATAGGGGGAAGTCGACGGGAAAGGGAATTAGGAAAGGAAGAAGGAATTTTTTTTTTAAACGGAACCGGCTGACCCAGTGAACCGGGATTACCCGGTTTTGTACCGGTTATGACCGGTTCAACCGGTTCTTTACCGGTTCGATAGGATCCCGGTTCAACTCCTGAACCAGACCGGACTGCAGACCGGTTCACCGGTTTTCCGGTCGAACCGGCCGGTCCGGTCCGGTTTTTTTTCCATCCATGATAAATTTAGTCTCAATTTTCCCACGTGTGATTTGGGGGATAGTTCGAATTTATAAAATTTTTTTTTCTGGTCAGATGCATATTCAATGCTTATTAATTTACATAAATGATAATAAAAACATTTTAGTAAAAATGAACATAATTGTAGTTCATAATTTTAAAAGGACAGTGTGATTTGATAATCTCTTGGAAAATGACAGTAGTGTGCAACTGCAAAAAATTAATACTCCTCCGATACTTAATATAGGACTCAATTCTTGAGTTGGTTTTGGTCCTAAATATAAGACTCATTTCTCATATTTATCAATGTTCTCTAAATTATCCCTATAGATACTCTCTCAACCATAATCAAGTAGAAAAGGGAGATGAGGTATTAAGAAGGATGATTATGATATTTTAGGAAAAATGTGTCATTTTTTTTATAATTAACTAACTTACCTAACTTCCTTAATCTAATCAAATTAGTTAAATGGGTCTTATATTAAGGACCGGAGGAGTACCTAGTTGCATGTACTTATAATGAGATTATGTAAGGTAAACGCGTAGTTTTTGAATGATTCAACCACCAAGTCAAGTAAATTATCAGCCTTCTGTTTTTTTTTTTTCTGGGTCACCAAAGGAAATATCACACACAAAAACACAGGCACAAAGCAGCATGCCCATGAGCGTGCTCCAGGAGATGAGCTTTCCTATAAAAATGTGTCGCTTTTCCGCCTGTCAGTTTCCACTGAAGAGTCTTTTTGAGCAGTATTAACGTTGCCTGTCTAGCTAATCTCGGATCGGATCGGATCCTCCTAAACTAATCCTCTTCAACTACTCTTCTCATAAATGTACTCCTCCGGTCCTTAATATAAGACCTATTTAACTAATTTGATTAGATTAAGGAAGTTAGGTAAGTTAGTTAATTATGAGAAACGTGATGCGTTTTTCCTAAAACACCATAATCATCTTTCTTAATACCCCATCTCCCTCTTCTACTTGATTATAGTTGAAGGAGTATCCATGGGGGTAATTTAGAGAAAATTGATAAATATGAAAAATAGGTCTTATATTTAAGACCAAAACCAATTTAATAATTGAGTCCTATATTAAGGACCGGAGGAGTATCTACTGCTACATCACACTGATGAATCGGCTGTATTCACCCTTAGCGCGTCTTTACCCTCCTCGCGGCTATATAAGAAACTACCGAAGGACCCATCACATGCAGATCAGATCTTGAATGTCAAGCTCTGCGGCAAAAGAATAAGAAGCAGCAAACAGGCATATGGCTGAAAAGCAAGAGGTGAGGCTTTTCGGAATCGTGGGAAGCCCAGAGACGACGAGGGTAGAGATTGCCCTGAAGCTTAAGGGAGGGGCATATGAGTACGTTCATGAGTCTCCCACGAACAAAAGTGATCTTCTTCTCAAGTATAACCCAGTTTACAAGAAGGTTCCTGTGCTTGCCCACCACGGAAAGCCAGTATATGTGACTCTCTTGTGATTCTTGAATACGTTGATGAGACGTGGAAAGCTTGTCCCATCTTGCCTTCTGATCCTTACCAGAGAGCCTTGGCTCGTTTCCGGTCCAAGTTCATCGACGACAAGGTTAGAGAACTCAAGTTGCATCTTTTCTCTGTCTTCTAATTAGTAGGAATTTGGGCTGAGTTCTGAAATGCAAAATCATTAAACCTCTCTTAACATTTTCTATGATCATTTAGCTTATAAACAAGCTTTCTGCTTAGGGAAAAAAGTTTGTCTCTCTCCCTGAAATATTTGTTCAAAACAGGATTTTTTGTGCTAAATTGGATCGTCGTGCTTAAAAAAGAAGTAAACTTGTCTCTCCCACGCATAAAAACTCCCCAAAAGAGGGAACCTGACATAATAGCCACTACCACTTTAAAATTATTATCATAAATGTCTAATTCTTGTTCTTGTTTTTTGCAAGGCCATGCCATTCGTGCAACATGATAGTTCCTTTTGAGCACCTTAAAATTAATTAATTCACTGTAAATACGTACACGTTTTAAACTTCAATTAAAAGGAAAATTTTTTTTGAAGGAATGATGGTTAAAAAATTATCTCTATTTTAGATTATATATATATTAAAATAATTATTTTAAATAAATAAAAAAAGTCAAATAATGACCATCTAAATGAGATATAGATGTTTCAGATATGCTGAATTTAAGTGCACTGGTTCCATGCCCTTTATTAAGTCATATGAAGATCAGATGCGGGTAATAACAGATTTGTTAAAACTAATCCGACAAAAACTTGTTTATGGTGCAGATCTTAGGGTGTGTTTGGATGAAACCAAACTATGGTTTGGAGAATAGCTTTTGGAGAATAGATTCTAAAAAAAATAGATTTTGGGAAGAATAGATTTTGTGAAAAAGTGATTTTGAGAAGTGTGAGTGTTTGGATAGTTGTTATTAAAAGTACTTTTTATATATACAAATTGGCATAAATTAATATGATAATTATAGAAAAATATATTTATGATATATTTTAATTTGAAGGAATAAAATTGTTAATAATATATTTTTATTAACATATATTAATAATATATAAGATAATATAATTAATAAATAATTAATATGTATATATATTTATAAGATATAAGATTAAATATATTTATAAAAAAAAACAACAAGATACATATCTTATAGGCTCTCACACTCTTCCTTTTCCTCCAAAAATAAAAAATTTCTGCTTTTCTCAAAACCATGGTTTTGGACTCAAAACCATGGTTTTGAACCCAAATCGTGGTTTTGATTTTTTTAAGGTTGTTTGGCTAACATTGGTGACAATCTTTCCGGTTATCATAGCTCTGGTATTCAAAGCTGAGAGTCCTAACGTGGCCCGTTGATGAGTTGAGAATGAGTGGCCTTACCTGGACAGAGCCTTGAATATCAGACTATGCTAGCTTGGTCCGATTCAGCTAACACCCCCGAGTGTGCTTTCCTCATGAGTTCTCTCTAAATTTCTCTCTTCTTCTGAAAGCCTCACTTATGATATCTTTCTTCTGTCGCCAGAGATTCTAAGTATGCTCTGCACTTGCTTCTTTAAGAGGATCCTGTGCATCAGAAAATAGAATCTGACCACGATCCATGAAGGAGTGTTTGGTGACAATCTTTCCGGTTATCATAGCTCTGGTATTCAAAGCTGAGAGTCCTAACGTGGCCCGTTGATGAGTTGAGATTTTTTTTGTTGAAGTTAAAAAAGATTAATATCTTGCCAGGAATTTTAAAATCAATGAAAACAGTCCCTTATTTTCAATTTCAGCGGTAGGGTGGAGAATAGTCTAGAAGGATGTAGAGAGATAGGCGGCGCAAGATGCCGTGAGCTGAAAGGCAAAAATCATCGAACTGTCACTATCCATTTATATTGGGCTTGTTTGGTTGTCACCTGAACAATATCAATTTTGAGTTAATAATCTGAAATTATGGTTTTAGAGTCTAAAATCATAATTTTAAGAGAAGTGAATATATTTTGCTTCTAATTCAAATTAAAGAGTATAATTGTATCTGTTAGAGTAGTTCTCAACAATAATATGACTTTAACATCCCTCAATTATTTTTTTATAAACATATTTAATCTTATATCTTACAAATATATATACACATATTAATTATTTATTAATTATATTATCTTATGTATTATTAATTATATTGGTAAAAAAATATATTATTAACAATTTTATTCCTTCAAATTAAAATATATCATAAAATCTATCTTTTATGTAGAAAATGTATTAACAACTATCCAAACATTTGGCGGCTAATACATATAATTTAACGTAATCAAGTGATTTTTTTATTAATACATATAATTTTTTATTGGAAGAAAATTTCTTTGAAATATTGCATTGACTAAAGACAGCTCACAGTAATCAAATCAATTTGAAGACTTTCCTGTTTTCTTCAAGTTATAGCTTTGACCCAATCGTCTCATTCATTTTTCCTTCACACCTTTCCATGCAATAAATTTCAAATTCATCTTTCCTTTTGCCATATAAGAAACCGATCCGCAGGCCCAGGGACCATAAATCCATCCGTTCCCCCCCAGATCAGATCCTCGATTCTCAAACAAAACCAAGTGCAGGCATGGCTTCAAATCAACAAGTGAAGCTTTTCGGAACCGTAGGAAGCCTATTTGTGACGAGAGCAGAGATTGCTCTGAAACTCAAGGGAGTGGAATATGAGTACATTCATGAGTCCTTGACCAACAAAAGCGATCTTCTTCTCAAGTACAACCCAGTTCACAAGAAGGTCCCTGTGCTTCTTCACAACGAGAAGCCCATCTGTGAGTCTCTTGTGGTCGTTGAATACGTCGATGAGGCTTGGACTGGCTACCCTATCCTGCCTTCTGATCCTTATCAAAGAGCCCTGGCTCGTTTCTGGTCTAGGTTCATCGATGACAAGGTGATTAAACACTTGGAGCTTTGTCTTCTCTTTGTTTTCTTATTACGAATTTGAATGATCGGTCACTCAACAAGTGTTTTGTTGCTTGGTTTTAGTTGTTGCCCGCGGGATTTAAAGCAGCGTGGAACCCGGACGTGAAGGAGAGGGAAAAGGGAGCTGAAGAAGCAACAGAGGCTCTGAAAATTCTGGAAAACGAGCTGAAAGGGAAGTTCTTTAATGGGGATTCAATTGGGTTAGTGGATATCGCCGCTCTGTTCATCGCTTTCTGGATGCCGATAATTCAAGAAGCTGGTGGGCTTGATCTGTACCGTGCTGAGACATATCCCAAGCTAGAGAAGTGGGGTCAAGAGATTTTGAATCACCCAGTGGTGAAAGGAGTTTTGCCTCCCAGAGAACATCTCCTCGCCTTCTTCAAAACTCGCTTTCAGAGCATCGCTGCTTCAAAGTAGATGATCCCAAAATTACCCATAATCCAGCTTCGATTTACTTAATCATCCGGTGTAGTGATTGAGACTTGGAATAAAACACGTGTAACTAGGCTTTTCTCTTGCAAGGGAACCTGACTGTTCTTCGGTTTGGGTTATCACGTCATAAATCAAGCCTTATTGGCTGTCGTCCTTTCTTAAATCTCATTTTTGTCGTTTTGGTCTGCTAGATTTTTCTTTAACTTGTGTGTTTCATGAAAGCACGAGGATCTCTTTTCTATTTGGTGCCAAAACTTCGAAGTTCAATCATTTGTTTAATTTTGATGCGACTATCACTATCCCGTGTTGCCTTAAAATTGCTGAATGTGTCGCGATTGAGAAGGTTCTTAAAATTAGATAAGTTTTAGTCTGAGTAAAAATATTAGATGCTTTGAAGACTTGAGCAGAGTGAATGACGCTACAATGTGCCCTCCATAACTGACCAAAGAGAGTAGATCAGAAACCGAACCTCAAACCGAGAAACACGGATATTAGAATCTCCGGCAAAAGCAATGCCATGGCTTCAAATCCCCAAACGAGGCTTTACTCTTCGAAACTGAAGTGGGAGATAGGGACACATATTTATGAATGGCTGAAGAGTAAACTTGATCTTCTGATCCAAACTCCAATACAAATCCAATTCATGGGGAGATTTTCGTGCTTCTTCACAATGAGAAACCAATATGCGAGTCGCTTCTGTTCATGAACTGCTAAGCCAATAATTATACAAAATATTGGGACATTCAGCTGAACTTGCTAGACTGCAGAAACTAGGTGCCGAAGAGTTTTTTTTTTTTTGGCCTGAAAGGTAATTCTATTCAAGATACTGTCGGGTTCTAATATGGGCTCCTCTTTCGGGTGTGTTTCGAACTTTGATTTGCTATGTTATGAGGGATTAGCCCCTTCTGCTAAACTCAACCGTCTATTGGTCAAAGAGGATTATTGGTGAAGAAGATTTGGATTCCTCTTGCTACTGGGCTTGGTCTTTCACGCCCTTAAGATGAGGGCTGTACAGGGGCTCTGTTTTCAGAATATGCAATACAGGCCCAGTCATTGCCACTGCCCAACTTAGTATCTATTCTCTCTATTATGACGTCTGTACAATAAATTTAGTCTCAATTTTCCTCCCTGTGATTTAAGGGGAAAAAGGTAGTTCGAATTTTTAAAATTTTGTTTTTATCTGATCAGATGAATATTCAATGCTTATTAATTTACATAAATGATAATAAAAACATTTTAGTCAAAATGAACATGGTTGTAGTTCATAAGGTTAAAAGGACCGCGTGATTTGGTTATCTCTTGGAAAATGATAGTAATATGCAATTGAGAAAAATTGATATCTAATTGCATGTATTTTATAATGAGACGATGTAAGGTAAACATGTGGTTTTTGAATGACTCAACCACCAAGTCATGTAAATTATCAACCTCCCGTTTTTTCTTTTCTTTTGTTTTTTTTTTTGGGGGTCGCAAAAGGAGATATCACACACAGAAAGCAGCATGCCCATGAGTGTGCTTCAGGAGATGAGCTTTCCTATAAAAATGTGTCGCTTTTCCACCTGTCAGTCTCCACTGAAGAGTCTTTTTGAGCAGCACTAACGTTGCGCGTCTAGCTAACCTCGGATTAGATCCTCCTAAACTAATTTTCTTCAACAACTCTTCTCATAAATGTACCTACCACCATATCACATTGATGAATCAATTTTATTCACCCTTAGCGTGTCTTTACCCTCCTCATGGCTATATAAGAAACCACCGAAGGACCCATCACATGCAGATCAGATCTTGAATGTCAAGTTCTGCAGCAAAAGAATAAGAAGCAGCAAAGAGGCATATGGCTGAAAAGCAAGAGGTGAGGCTTTTTGGAATCGTGGGAAGCCCAGAGACGACGAGAGTAGAGATTGCCCTGAAGCTTAAGGGAGTGGCATATGAGTACGTTCATGAGTCTCCCACCAACAAAAGCGATCTTCTTCTCAAGTATAACCCAGTTTACAAGAAGGTTCCTGTGCTTGCCCACCACGAAAAGCCAGTATGTGACTCTCTTGTGATTCTTGAATACGTTGATGAGACGTGGAAAGCTTGTCCCATCTTGCCTTCTGATCCTTACCAGAGAGCCTTGGCTCGTTTCTGGTCCAAGTTCATCGACGACAAGGTTAGAGAACTCAAGTTGCATCTTTTCTCTGTTTTATAATTAGCAGGAATTTGGGCTGAGTTCTGAAATGCAAGGTCATTAAACCTCTATTAACCTTTTCTATGATCATTTAGCTTATAAACAAGCTTTCTGCTTAGGAAAAAATTTTGTCTCTCTCCCTGAAATATTTTTTCAAAAAAGGATTTTTTGTGTTGAAGTTTTTATTATGGAGCATAGGCGATTAATTAGCTGAGCATTGTGCAGGTGATACCAGCAATATTCAAAGCATCCCTGAACCCAAACGAGAAGGAGAGAGAAAAAGGGAAGGAAGAAGTATCGGAGGCTCTGCAAATAATGGAAAATGAGCTGAGAGGGAAGTTCTTCCATGGAGATTCAATTGGGATTGTGGACATTGCTGCCGTGTACGTTGCTTTCTGGCTTCCAATAATTCAAGAAGCCGGCGGCCTTCAACTCTTTACTGCTGACAAATTCCCAAAGCTTGAGAAATGGACTCATGAATTTCTGAATCTCCCTTATGTGAAGCCAACTTTACCTCCAAGAGAAAAGCCCCTTGCCTACTACAAAAATCTCTTTCACAGCCTTGCTTCTTCCAAGTAGACGAACCAAGCATGTGCTATTATCAGTGGTGCATCTTTCATGAGTTTTGTAGTTTCATGTCAAAATAAAATATAAACATCTCAGGTTGACTCAGATGCTATTAAAAAAAAATGCAGTGGATCGTAGGGATTTATCTTGATGGTTATGTGCTTGGATTAATGTGTCATGTGCAAAATTTATGATATGATGCCGTTCATTACACCGTCTTTGGTTCTTATTAGGTATGGGGCTCCAATACTGAAGGGTGGGCTTGCAAAAACTCAAACCCACTCTTCCAAACTACAAATGACAACATTATGGGAAATGGGCTCCATTGTTTTACCTTTCAATTCCGAAGGGTAGCCCACCTTGTAGTCCATATTCCATTACCCTTTAACTTTTTAGTCTGTACCAAAAAAAAAAAACCTTTTTAGTTTGATGTATCAAATGTACCAAAAGAAAAACCAACAGGGTTCGGTCTAGAAAGGGCTTAGTCTTCCACAACGTGGTGAATCAAGGTTTGAATCCCCGCTGGGAGAGATATCCGCATTTAGTGTCCGACAGTGCATCGAATATGATTGCTTCCAATAAAAGGGTATCCATGCTTTAGCAAAAAAAATCTAATTAAGCATCAGGTCTAATAAACCGATTTGTGGGAACAAGTTAAAAACTTGGGATTAGCTTGGTTAAATATTTCTTCTTTGTTTTTTTTTTCTTTTTAATGTTGTCATTGAGTATATTTCGTGTGTCGTTCATCAGATAAATTAAATTATCCTTTTTGTGCGTGTTCTCCCCTTTCCTCCCTTCTGCTTTGCACGCGCACAGATGAGTAAAATTGATATATATATATATATATAGTGTATATATCTCTGTATTTAAACTTTATAGCATTTTTATTATGTTTATGACTAGTGATTCAATTAAAATATAAACAAACATTAAGTTTAACAATTTAATTCAAACAAGGAATGCGCTTGAATATTTATAGCTCTTGGACAAAATGTGAAAGGAGAGGAGAGTTAGACAGAACAGATGCAAAAGCAGCTTTGGATTAAATGAAAGTAGAAATTATATATATATATATATATATATATATATCTCTCTCTCTCTCCCCCACAAGTCATTATGTGAAAAGGCAAAGGAGAAGTGGAGACCAACTTTAGTTGTTAGGAGTTATAGCCGTTGGTAGAATGAGCCTTTCACATAACTCTTTCTTTTTTTGTTGTTTTCATCTGCAAATTCTGTTGGAACAACTTTCTTCATCATTGTCATTGCTATGATCAAATAGAAAGTGTGTGTTAGTTTTGGTTTGGAGTAGGCTAAGCCTTGTAAGGAAAGTTATTAACTAACTTCTCATCACCCCACTAATCATATTTCTGTTTAACACAAGCCCCCCCTTATTTTTGTAGGCTCATTTTCATTAAAGTTAAACACATTAAAAGGAACCTAATAAGGATAGAAATGTAATTATGAACACAGTCTACCTTTTCGTTTGTTATCTTTGTTGTACATATTGTTACTGGTACTTATGCTTGGTTGTATATATATTGATTAGTTGTTGATAGAACACAATGACATTGTGTGATTCATATTAGCCGACCTTACCTAACGGGATAAGGCTTGTTTTGTTATATATACTACCTGTCCTAATTATAAGAGCCAGTTGACTAATTTGAGATTAAGGAAGTAAGTTGAGTTAGTTAGTTGTCCTAAATAGGTGTTGTCTTTCCTAAAATATCCTTACTAATCAAGTGTATTAACTAGAACTATAATTATTAGAAGGACTATCTTGAAAAAAATTGAGTAAATATGAGAAACAAAGTGGATTGGGGTCTTATATTAGGATCAAAATAAAAGTCAAATAGGGTTTTATATTAAGAGGTAGTATTATAATATTGTTGCTGGTCCTTAGGATACCTTTCATGGGATGCTTCATCCAAAAATATCCTGACAATAAAATCGTTTGAACACTTTATGTGGGTTTGTTAATAAACTAAATTAGAAAAGAAATGTAAGTACATGGAATGAAATTTGGATGAGATAGATTTAGATGTAACTTGCTAGTTTAAAAAAAAAATGCAACTTTTAAATAGTTAGTTGTTATTTTTCTTTTTCACACATGAAAATTAATATAACTGAGGTTCTAATAACTTATCAAGATTAGGATATACCTCAAGACTTGAGGAACATTTACGAAGTATTCATAGATTGCCCTCCTATTGACTCATCCAAATTCAAATATTACTGAGCTTAGAAAAAAAAATTCTCTCCTTATCTAACTTCAGTGTGAATCTACCATTAGAGACAATCTACTGTCACAAAGTTATAATTTTTAAGAAAAAGGTCACTTTAGTGAGTTCAGGACATATCAGAGCTTGATGTTGGATTTTATCAAGAAAGAAAAAAAAAGAGAAAATGGAAAGGACAAATCAGAGCGGAGGCAAAGCAAAAGAGATTAGGAATAATAATAATAGTTAATTGCTAAGGGCTCCCGCAGGGTAATTGCTTAGTATTTGAGAAATGAGGATGTCTTCTCTCCCACACTCAAATCATCAAAGTTAAAACTTTTTTTAAAATAATGTTAGATATGATTTCTTTTCTCTCACTGAATAAAAAACGATGCACTAATTTTTGTAGGAAAATTAATTTGTAATCAGTATTTTAAACATTATATTATCATTAATCTTTAAATTGGAATTAAAAAAGTTCACAGTTTACCAGTCTAAACATTACTAAATAATTAAGTTATTTTGTACGAAAATAAAAAGTGTTTGCAAATAAATATTTAAAAGATAAAAAAGTGGATCAAAATGTTTTGCAGTAAACCTTCATGAAATGATTTGGACAAAATCTAATAATTATATTAAATTTATAACCAGAATATCAAAATTTTAATTTAGAGAAATAATTAAAATACAAGTTTTTAAACTGTTTTGCCCAACTAATTTGTTAACAATTAATTATTTGCATGTGTATGGATAAATTTAGAACATCTTATGGCCAAAAAAATAGGGGACAAAATTTAACCAGATACACTTATTTCAACACCACGAGTGAAGTACTGTGATAAAAGACAATACCGGTTTTATAATATACATTAATTTTTTATATTTTTGCTAACAACTATGATTATACTTGTAATTTTTTAGGCAAATCATATTTATATTATTTTGTTATTTGACACAAATAAATGTAAATTTCATGAAATACAAAATATTTTTTTGAAAATTAATATAAAATAAATTTCTACATTTTAAAATTGTATGAAATATATATTTCAATAATTTATATATTTAATAACAAATTAATTTAAAAGCAACCACCTTTTTATGATAAACATGAGTAGGGGATGTTTTTTATAACAGAGTAGTGTATAACTTGACCGGAAATTGGGTATACATTATGGGACAGATCCGTGGTTTACACGATTCCCATGACATTTCTTTATTATAATTTAAACAAATCTCACATTGATCAATACCCTTATCGTTTTGCTTAAGCAAAAAAGCTCGAAAAGTAAACATTAGAGGGAGGAAATTTTACAGTGTACTTACAATAATGAAGAAACAGTTTTTTAGCAAAAAAAAAAGAGAAGAAGTAAAAAGTGGTGAACAGAGCATTCTATTCAGGCATAAGCGAATCTGGGAGGTCTGAAAGTGGTTTTTCTCTCATCCCATCTTTCTTCCTGCCCATCACACAATAGGCTTTCGCTAGCTTCAGTAATCATCACCACTTCGTCCTTTGCGTATAAGTAACAATCAAAGGGCTCTCGCAAAATGGTCCATAGGTTCCTCCACATTGTCCAATCTTCTTCTCCTACCCTTCACTGTTGAGTGTTGACAGTGCTTTCACCTACAGGAAGAAAACAGACCCATTGGTGAGGGTTGTAAACATCAAACCCCAAACCCATAAAGTCCATTTTGAACTTCGGGGATTCTGTGTGTCTCAATGTCTTCGATTTTTGCATTACAGAGCTCGATTCTCACATGGGTTTTGCTCGAGAGGGGTTCAGGATAATTTTTTCTTAAAGAAGAATAGTTACAATGGAGGGTTTCATGGAGAAGAATGAAGCTATGGAAGGAAAGAAAGAGGAGGGAAATGGGGGAAAAATTGATGCTTGTGCTGACTTCGTGGAGGAAAAGGGTCGCCACAGCTGTTCCAGTTCTGAATTTCTATCATCTGAGACGACAGGGCATGAAGAGCAAAATCAGAGCAGTACTGAGGAATCACCTTCTCCACCTTCAACAATGGGATGGCCTGTTAAGGAGATTGATGATGGAGAGAAAAAGAACTTGGATGATAAGAAAATGGAGAAGCAAGTTTCAGTGTTATCAGGTATGCCCACTCTGCTCTAAGTATCTAGGATTATTTTAATTATTCTCGCTGAACAAAATATCGGTACTAATCTGATTCTGATTCTCGCCACTAGAGATTGAGATGATGAAAGAGAGGTTTGCAAAATTGTTACTCGGAGAAGATATGTCTGGTTGTGGAAATGGAGTCCCTACTGCCTTGGCTATATCAAATGCCATAACTAATCTATGTGGTATGAAAATTCCGATGTTCTCGTGTTGTTCGTGTGCTTTCCCCGTCAATTAAAGGTTGTTATTCTGTTTCTTAGTTATTAAACATAGCTTTACTGCTTTGCAGCCACCCTCTTTGGGCAAGTATGGAGATTAGAACCATTGCCTCCTGAGAAAAAAGCAATGTGGAGAAGAGAGATTGAGTGGCTTCTTTGTGTCAGCGATCACATTGTTGAGTTGACACCTACTTGGCAGACTTTTCCAGATGGTAGCAAGCTTGAGGTAAACTGTACGCACATTTTCAGAATGGATATATGCATCTGTAAATTTTGCTGGTAAAAATGGCAATGAAGATAGTCTAGTACTGATGGTAATGACCAATATTACTCTTTTTTTCTTTTTCCCCCCCCTTCAGCGTCACAACCACATTTGCCAAACCTTATGGCATCCAAGTCCACCAATTTGACATAGGAATTAGCATAAAGGCGAGTCCTAAAGAGTTGTGGCAGACTTGCGTATTTGCTTGATGTCACTGTCGTGGCATTTGAAATGCAGGATTTACATAGAAAAAGATTGCACTGACTCTCCTTTCTCAATTAGTTCTTGCTTGCTAAATTTTCTGGCATAGGAAAAGGAAAAAAAATTTACGTGGTCATCTTTGCGTTACCCTTAAGAAGTGTAACTTCATGCTTTATGGTCGATTAATTTTTAGGATTATTCTTGATTCGACACTTCCCCTTCATTTTCCCATTTGTTTGGTTGGGAGTCAAGCCAGGGGAAATACCCCGAAAATTTCACATTAGTAATGGCCCAAAGAGAAATTTAATCTTGGGTTTCTTCCCCCTCCCAAAGATCTTGGTCATGAAGGAATTTCCTTCCTTTTACTTGTTTGCTTGTGTCTATTGGCCCCCCTTCCAAGTATGGCCTGGCTTCACCCATGAGCCATGTTTGTGCCCTGTGTAATCTTGAATGTAGCGCCATGGTATCGTCAAGGTCTGCTTTGTGTGATTTGAGTCGATTTAATTTCGTTAATCATATAAATTTTATTTTGTTTCTCTTAACTTTTTTCGATGCATTGCATATGTTGATTTTATTGCTTCAACTGTAACGTGGAATTTTTCTTAACTGACGTTGCCACCATGTTTGTCCATATTTTATCTATCATTTCATCCGGTCATTTGGGGTTAATTTTGTTTGCTCTTAAATATGAATCAGGTCATGACTTGTAGACCCCGCTCGGATCTTTATGTCAATCTGCCAGCACTACGTAAATTAGATAACATGCTTCTTGTAAGTTTTTGCAGCTTCAGTGCATATTAATTCTATTTCCAAAAGGTAGCCATTGAGTGTCTTTCTAAACTGAGGTCTTTTCTGCAGGAAATATTAGATAGTTTTGTCAAGACAGAATTTTGGTATGTTGACCAGGGGGTTCTAGCCTCAGATGCAGATGATGGTTCTTCCTCTTTTCGGAGGGCTGTTCAGCGCCAAGAGGAAAAATGGTGGCTCCCAGTACCCCGAGTTCCTCCATGTGGCCTCCATGAAAATTCAAGAAAGCAGTTGCAGCACAAGCGTGATTGTACCAACCAAATATTAAAAGCTGCAATGGCCATCAACAGTATCACTTTGGCTGAAATGGAAATTCCAGAGGCATATTTGGAATCCCTTCCTAAGGTATAAATGAGCCATATTCTTTCCTTATAAGCTGATTAAATTACATAATTTGCTAAAACAACTGATACGGCCTTCTTTCAGAATGCAAGAGCCAGCCTGGGGGATCTTATTCATCGGTATATTTCATCAGAGCAATTCTCTCCAGATTGCCTGCTTGCCTGCCTGGATTTATCCTCCGAACATCAAGCTATAGAGATCACCAACCGAGTGGAGGCTTCTATCTACATATGGCGTAAAAAGACCAATTCCAAACCTGCTTCCAGATCCAGTTCTAGATCATCTTGGGGCATGGTCAAAGATCTGGTCGGTGATGCTGAAAAAAGGGAACTGCTTGCTGATAGAGCAGAAAGCCTTCTGCTATCTTTGAAGCAACGCTTCCCTGGCCTTCCTCAAACAACCTTAGACATGAGCAAAATCCAATACAACAAGGTTGGTATTCATTGTGTTCCAGGTTGAACTCCATTTCCTTGATGACAAAACTGAAGTGCAGTATTTCCACTTTTGTTATGAATTATTTTTAATAAAAATATGGCAAGTACATATCGTCTACAGTTTAAGACCACATAATTAGATCTTTCTTTCAACAAAAGAACTTTTCCACATTTAATGTTTAGATTGGAAATCTAATAGTAAACAGCCAAGTAACCTCACTTATGGTTGCCTGTTCCTTAGTAACAAATTTCTTCATTTACTTAAGTTCCTTCAAATTATTTTGTCTAGGATGTTGGGAAATCAATTCTGGAGAGCTACTCTCGGGTACTAGAAAGTTTGGCTTTTAACATCATAGCACGGATCGATGATGTGTTTTATGTGGATGAGCTGACCAAACATTCTGATCACTTCTCATCATTATCAAAAGTTGGAGTAGTTGCTCACAAGAGTATTACAGTGCCATTCACTGTTCCTGTCCCAAGCAGTCCATATAAAACAGCTTTTGCCACGCCGAGCTTTTCACCAGCACAAGGCATCAGCCCAGTGAAGGGAGAAAAATCCCAATTTATGAATGGCAGCAGAAACCTTCCCCATCATGGCGGGGTAGGTGTGAAGAAAGTTTTGACAGATTTTCTTAGCATTGATATGAAAGGGAAGGGCTATAGCAGCAGGAACCCAATTGAGAAACTAGTGCAAACACCAGAGAGGTCTGAAGAAAAGGCAGCATATGAAACAGACTTGGATTCTAGTGAGTGCACAGAAGAAGCTACTAGCCCCGAGAAGATAAAGGACCAAGCATGGGAAGAGTAGGAGAGGTCCTTCGACCTCATTTCCAAGACCCGTCGTACTGGGCCTTCTGTTTCTTTTTTAGATGTATATGTAATGCATAGATGGATTCCCATTTCGAGTGGATAAGAGCATCTTCCGTTGTTGTTTATATATTATCTACATGTGGTTATTATATTGTCTATATATTACGTGACGTCGCGGTGGAAGTTGATGTTTCGATGGCATTTTGCAAAAATATTTGGATTGGTGGAAAAAATTAGCATTATTATCAAAGGGGCATTCCGAGAATTGAACTCGGGACCTCTCGCACCCTAAGCGAGAATCATACCACTAGACCAAATGCCCGAAGTTGAGAGGAGCGTCTGGGAGAAAATATCTAGATCCAACACATAAATCACACGGCGTGAAGGCTGTAAACGCGCCCAAACGACGAAGACTCGTGGATCTCTTTCCTGCCTGTTAACTAACTGGCTGTTTTCCAGTTTTCTTTCTTTTAATTCCTTGATGTCATTAGTATCATTGCCATTCTCCTGATGTGATTTTAAAGTTCTTAAAAAAAAAAAAAAGTGCGCAAAGGATCAACAGTTTTCAACACTATTTCTTCCGTGATCTGCTGCTCTCTGTTCATGCATCAAAATGACTCGATATTAGACGCCACAACAGTTGTAAGTTAAAAATAATAATGCAAAATACCTCCCCTACCCCCTTGGCGGGTTCGGTTTCTGTATGCGTAATATAAATGCAACTGACGAACTTATAATACTACTACAAATAACTAATACATACTCTGTCATCGTAGTCGTTGTAGTATAGTGGTAAGTATTTCCGCCTGTCACGCGGACGACCCGGGTTCGATCCCCGGCAACGGCGATATTTTTTTCTCCCCCCGCCCCTTTCTTGAAGTGCCAGTTAGGAGAAGCGAAGTTTCGTGCAGAAAGGACCAGCCACATATCGCCAACACTCGGATTCAATAATTTTGCCACGAAACCAGAGAATGTGATATTTTAGTGGTTTTATAATTCCGGGGCGAAGAGTTCGCTCAGCCTTTTGGTGGTAATCGACGCTGCAACGTGACAGTACATATGTGAACACTGAACTTGGTGGATACAAACCCAACCAGAGGCCTGCCCAGTGCGAAAGTTGTACTATGAATGACGCTGAAACAGACGAAAATTTAGAAACGGAGGGTCCGATGAACTTGCTGGAACTGAAGGGTTTGATTCAGCGGTTGAAGGTGCAGCAGGAAGTGCACGTTCTGCACCTGGAATCTCAGCTCTTCAGCTCTCCCGCTGCTCACACTAATTTTTCAAACCTAGGGAATGATCGTTTATTGTTTGAAATTTTAAAAAGTTACTCCAACAAACGAGAAAAAAAATGTCTTGAAATCCAGTATTATACAAAAGACCTTCTTCTTCTTCTTCTTTTTTTGGGGAAAAGATAATGTTATTTTCTTATATACGGGAATAAAATTATGATATTCTCCCAGCAGCCTTTCCAGAAAGTGATGAATGAATTCCCATACATTGTAACTATACGTTAACATGGTAAAGACAACCTTGGGAAGAACAGTTTCTTTTTGACATTGAACTCCAAACCACGTTTGGAGACAAGGAGAGGTAAATTGGTGTTGTCCCTCTCCCACCATTGATGGACATGGGCAAAGGTTGGAGATGTGGATGAGAAGTAATATAACACCATAGATTTATCATTTTCGTCACAAGGGGTATTGCAACAATTTGAATGGACTCATCGGTTCGTTACCACACTTTCGGACATATTTTCTAAACGTATATGCTTGTTGGGCAACAATACCAACCCACGCGTGTCAATTATTCAAATATAATATGAATGATTTCATTGATTTGCGTCTTATTGTTTCTTGTTCTTGTGCTGTTTATTTTCCAATCTCAAGGGAAATATAAGCATCATGCACAGCTGCACAAGATTCAAATTATCACAATACCCCTTTGGAGGGTTTTCTTACTTTTAGCTGTGCAAGGCAATTCTTCGACTTCATTCTTCTGTTCAAACATGGTTCATGGACCCTCTAGCCTATATATTGCTTTCGATTCATTTTCTTGGAGAAAAAGATACTTGGCACTCTAAAATTATTAGATAAATTTCAGTTTGCGAGTCTACGGTCAATTATAATCAAATTTTATCTCTTGCGTGTGTGAGAAAAGAATTAACATCTTAGGTCGTCAAGTTCAATTCCGCAACTCCCCCCCCCCCCCATCAACGTCTGCAATAATGGCGAAGGAATCTAGAGGGACAAGGGTATCAGTTTCTCTGAAAAAGATATATGCATGTACATCAGTATATCAGTGAGAAATTGGATTAGGGCATCCACTTTTCAAGACCAAGTTCGTCACGATGTTCCAATCACGCATAAACATTCTTGCATGAATCCCTCTACTTGTCACGTACCGATTCAGTAAACTTGTTACAATTGTCAAAAATAACTTGATCCTGTCAAATTAAGGCGTTCAGTTATTCTCTATCATTCTCCTGATCTTATTAAAAGTACTAATACCCTGTGTAGAATGCGATGCACAAGAATCTTCTTGGGTCTCATAACCTACACAAATTATCCCTTAACTCTCAAATCACTAATCTTGTGTCTCATAACGTACACAGAATCAGTAGCTTGCAGCTATCAAGAGGGAACTGGACACATAGATCTGGAGAGAAGCTGAACTTTCAGATTACTCTGCTCCCTCAGACTTCATCATACTAAAGCTGCTTGCTTTTAGTCGTTTACTTAGTCTGAGAATCAATCAGTCAACTCCATACATTGCGTGGTCCAGACCAAACCTACAAAAAAAAATCCCCACTTACTAGCTTTATGGGTCAGAGCAAGAAGACAATTACGCAGGGAATATGTTTACGTGGTTAGGGATAGCATCAAATGCTCCCATTTTCTCGCTCAAAAGCCATGTGATTTTCTCATTTTCATCCCCACACAACGTAAAAGGCGACAAATTCACCAGCACAGAGGGTTTCTCACAATCTATTAGCTTCAGGCACAGTTTCAGCCACAATATGAGTTGCTAATAAAAGATGCATATTCTTCATTCTAAAATACATAGAGAACACCATTAAGAGTTTTTTTTTCCACACTATAATTCTGAAGTTTCAGCTGCATCAAGTGTAGTTTGACAATCAATCGGGTTTCGCAGGCAATACAACCTTTACATTCTACAATACAAAGAGCAAGGAAAACATTCTTTACAGTAAAGCAGAAGGAATTACACAATTAGAGGTTCATGTTATGGTTCTGCTGTTTGGACAGAGAAATGAACTAGCTCGCCCACAACTATCTCGCTACCGTATAACTCTCCCATATAATACAAGGAAGAATTATCCTGCACTAAGACTTCCTATTTACCTGAAAGGCAAGCAATTGACAAACAAATTGATACAGCAACAACAAATTAGTACAACTTCTGCCTCGGTTTACTGAATTTCTTTTTCTTCTAAAATGAAATAAATAAAGGAATTTGAAGAAGTAAAAACAATGATTCCTCAAATCCAAAGCTAATTAAATATTATAGAATCTGGAGTTACCTTGATGAGCTTATTCGATGGAAAGTATGCTATTAATAATAAAGAGACCCTGCATGAAGTAAGCGACAAGAGAGAAACTGAATGAGAAAACAACGAAAATGATACTACAAACCATACTCAAAATGTTATGCCCCAACGAAGTAACATACCTTGCCACCAGTTTCCTCTAGGGGCACTTCCTGAATCATCTTCTCCCCCATCTTTCTTGTACTGATAAATTAGAAGTCATGTCAGGGATTCCAAATACCAGAAAAATATCAACTGAGTTTGTGTGCGTGTGTGTGTAAACCCTGCTTGTGTTAAACTCTATTCAGGGCTCAACAAAGTGACTTTATCAAGCTTTAAGCTTTTGATTTGATCTCTCTTGATTTCTATCTAGTATTTTATGATTTATTATCTTCATTCACAAGTTCTTTATTTCGCAGTAGTTGGCATGCCTTAATATTATTTTCAGCTCATGTATTGGACTTCTACTAATACAGTGCATTTTCTCAGAGCAGTGCATTTAAGATGTTACTCCAGAAGAAATGAGCTTTGTTTATAAGGGATACAATACACCCTTGAATTAATATCTTAGGATGTGCTTATAACTGACTAGCATTAAACAAATGGGCTCACCAAAGGGTTTAGTCCAGCATTCTCTGTCTTCTGAGGATGAGAATATATGTCCTGTCCACCGTAATAGATTGATGAACTAAGGTGGCAAGGTTGAACTCTTTGTTCCTGATAAATGGAACTCATATCCTTATATGAAGTACTCTGACTTTCATTCTCATTTCCCTTGATGTTTCTATCTGTACGGTCATCAGGTATAAGGCAAAGATGTTAAAAATAAAAAATAAAAAATTACAGACTGATCCATGGCCAATAAAAGGTTAGATGCTATAGATTATGATACTTCAGAAAACACAAGAAATTAGAGTATAAGTCAAACCAAATCGTGTTTCACCAAATATGACCACAACACTAATTGGCTCCCATAGAGATTATCTGTATCGCTTTTTTTTTGGGGGGGGGGTGTTCCGTTCGACAATTAACTCATTTCTCTTCTTGATACCTTGATATTATTTTATTACTAGGGGAAATGAAATTGATCCGACACCAAATTTTCAAGTAATAAAATGGCACATAAATCTTCAATCAAGCTAGCCGATATAGGGATCTTTCTTTGGCTAATCAAAACTCTCAATTATTGATATGACTTTCAAACATAATCAGCAGCCGCCAGGGTAATATAGATGAGATAATTAAATGAAGAACGTAGAAAGAATACAGATAATAACTAGGACACCAAGCCAGATGCCAGAATTTCAGAGATCAAAGAAGCAGAAGCATATAGGAGTGATCTATAGTACAACTTTAAACATTATCAGAAATGATAGAAGTAAATCAAATACTGTCTCCAAAAAGTATTTATAAGAAACACATGTAAATAGGCCCGGAGGTAGTATGTAAGAAGAGGCTAAAATTGAGTGTGCCTACCAGCAGTCCCACTCTTGGGGCTCCATGTCTCACTGGCAGTTTTTACACCCTCTCTAGGAGGCAGGTAACCAGTCCCTAACACCTGAATCAAAAAGTCCAAGAAAAGTCTCAGCCATTTTTTATCTGAATATAGATATGAGTGCACCCAACTTCAAGATTCAAAGCAAAACTTCCATAACCAGATGAATCTAATTTTCAGCTCTCTGTTAATTCCATAGGTGTGAGTACTCATTTTCTATATTTTCTTTTGGTTCTTTTGGCCAAGCTGAGATTGGACTACAATGGTGAAGGGAAATTGATGGGGAAAAATGCGGAGATTGAACTGAAACCTCCAGAATCAAACTAAGAATGATGCATGAAAAATTAAACAGAGAAGAAGCTCTGAAAACGAAAACGTCACCTTAGATGATGGAGAAAATATAGACCCTAAAATCCCAGAAGACGAAGATGGGGATTGATCCTTAGAACCAAAGAGCTCAGAAGTGAAGGAAGAAGACGAGCCAACTTGATTCTTTCCTTCCATTATCGTCCCTACCTTCAAATCTCACGCAAATAATATATCAGGCACGGTCCAATAGAATCTTTAATGAGAAAAACCAACAAGTTATTTATGTTTCCTTGGGGAACAGAGTGAAGGAAGGAAGAAAAGAAAATGAAATAGATGAAAACTTGAGAAGACACGTGAAAGTTTCGCTCTGGATGGAGAGGGAGAGACTGATTCAAATGAAACCGTCGTTCACGACCCCATTTATAAGGCAGGAAAGACGGCCTCCAAGGGAAAAAGTCTAAATCTTTTTTTGCATCACCCCTTTTTTTCTCTCGTTATTATTCTTCGGAAACATAAACAGCAACACAAAAGAAAAGCAGAGCCTCCCTCCCTTTCTCGGCCTCCCCTGCTCCTTTTTGTTTCCACTCTCCTTTCTCGTCGGCCTTCAGACTGCCATGAGGTTCTTAGATTGGTGCCACGTGGATTTTCGACCCCCAGCGGTGGGTTCCACAAGCAAATCCCCAACCATTTACTGCCACGAGTACCAAATGGATAATAACAATTCTGCCCTTGTGGCCCCATGCTTCTCGAAAGGGCAGCTTGGACTTTGGCAATGATCCTAGGTAATTAATTATGCTTTGTTTATCAAGACCTGATTTAATCTGAAAATAATGTATCAAACAGGTAAGGATAGACAGTACCGGAAAAAGAAACCAAACGTGAGAGTAACCAATTTATTAACAAATATTTTTTGTAGGCCAAAAAAAAAAAATACATACAAGTCTCATAGAAAAAAATTAATTCTAAAAAGTCCCTCAAAATCCCCAAATGCTTCCTAAGTCCCCAGAGACTTCAAAGCAAAAAATTAAATTTGTAAAATTAACTACTTGCTCTCACTGATGGAAAAGGTTGTGACTGGCTGCTGTGTAAGTTGTGACTGTATGCTGTACATGTTGTCATTCGGTTGAGTATGGGTTGTGATTGGCTTCTATGTATATTGTGAATGGCTCAAAATCTCAAATATAGGTTGTGATTGATTGCTGTGTAGGTTGCGACTGTAGCTATGCATGTTGTCATTCAGTGAGGGCAAATAGGTAATTTCACAATTTTAATTTTTTGTTTTGAGGTTCATGAGGACTTAGAAAGCATTTGGGGATTTTTAGAGACTTTTTTAAAATTAATTATCTTCTATGGGACTTACGTGTAATTTTTTCAAAAAAAAAACAAATGTTTTCGATCAAAATAATTCGATAAATAATTTATTAATAAATTTTATTCATCATATTGTTGTGGGAATGAATCACTCATAATGAAGCGATCATCGGTTATAATGGCAACACTCATGCTGTGAACGATTAAATGCACTGGTGCACTAATTATGAACAATAAATCAAATTTATTGGATTAAAGTTGAGTTAATTAGGACAATCAAGAAACTCGAAAGACTTGGATTCAGATTTTTAAAAAAAATTAAAATTAATACGCAAGGGAAATATTTCTGCTTTATTCTAGTCGTTTTGTTGGGCAAGGTTTCTCAACCATGCCAACAATACACACACTATCTTCAATTCTAAATATAAGATTTAATTGAAAATTTAATTTAATCTTATATATAATATCTCAATTCACTTTATCTCCTATATTTGTTTATTTTTTTTAGATTAGTCCTCATGTTGATTACGCATATTAGAGAGTTTTCATTTTAATGCATATGACTAATAAGGATATTTTAAAAAAGACAACATATATTTATTACAAATTACGAATTTAACTAATTTTTCTTAATATTTAGGGAGAATTCCCAAAAAAAAAAAGAATTCCAAAATCTAAATCAGTCCTGCTTACTGTACTTTAATAACAATTGATAATATTTGAAAAACAAATGATAACAAATTTTTATACGCATTCCTAATTTGATATTTTGAAATTTTATAAGTATTTTTTTAGGAATTCTCCCTAATATTTATAAATTAGTCACCTAATTTTTATATTAAAAACTCAAGGCAGTATGTATGTATTTTCTTACACTTCAAGGATATATATATATATATATATATTTATATTTGTTTTAGCCTCGAGTTAAGGGCATACAAATGTTGAATTTATTAGAAGATTATTCCACAAACATAAAAAGTAAATAATTTTACTCGCTCATAACTACTGTTAAACTAGTTTTTTTAATACAAACATTGTACATTTGGGGATGTGAAAAGTAAAGCATAGGTCAATTCTTGCACATGAATTGAACTATATATTTATATAGAGGAACATAACAAATTTAATAATGAACTTCAATACATGAATGGATTGAAATGAGTTGAAATAAAGATAAGATAAATATAAATATATGAGAGAGGTTAAAAGAGGAGAGAGGGGACGGGCCATAATAAGGATCTTAGGTGGATATGTTGTCGGGCAAAGGGACGTGAGAGATGGATTTAGGGTTGAAATATAAATAAGGGGTTAGATTTGGATGCATTGAATCATGTACAAGAAAAAAAAAAAAAAGGGGAGAGGAATGGCATTAAATTGTCATATTGAGAGAAATATTAATTAGTATGGGTTTTGGTATGGCCAATCAATCACTCACTTAATTTATGAATATTGAAAATCAAGTCTCCATTCAGTGGCTGAGGTTGATATTTATGTCCCATTTGTACCCTTCCTTCTCATGAATAAATGTCAAAATTCAAAGAGGTTGATATTTACATAAATTTTATGGTTTATAAGTTATGACTAATGTAGTAATTCCTAGTTTTCTTTTTTCTTTTTTAAATTTTTGTAACCACTCTCCAAAAATTTTTGTGTTGCTCCTGATGATTCCTTTGATGTTCTTCACGTATCTCAAATAGAGTTTGAAGTTGTACAAAATATGAAGGTAAAAAAATGTAAAAAAAAAAAAAAAGATATTGTACCTAAAAAGTTCTTCAAAAGTACCTAATTGAGTTCTTTTAAAAAGAAAATAACATGCCCTGAATTTATTTTATCTACTGTCTCCATTATCTTTCTTACTATATAAGCAAAGTCAGAGTTAACATAAATAACTATGAGAATTAATATTATCCAAGATTTTCAAAATGGCTTATTGTTTGGTAAATGCAAACCTTGCCAAGAAGCTCTCGGTTTTACTCTTGTAAGGGGAACATAAATTCAAATTTTAAAAATTTTATTTGTTATAAGAATTTTAATCTTAATGCTCACAATTCAGCAAGGATTAGGCATAAGTTCAAAATAGTTTGGCCAGAAAAAAAAATCTTATTAGAAAGAGTAAAAAAAAGAAAATATAAGTAAATATTTAATTATACTAAAACCAACTTGAAGGGAATTTTAAATTGGAAATGCAACTGGGATCAGATCAGACACTGGTCTCAAATCAAAATGATTAGGGATGGGCTCAAATAATGTCATCATCAACCTGAACCAGACCAACTGAATTATCTGATTTTTTTTTTCACCCTCATTAAAATCTCCGTTAATTGTTTTACCATGTTCTAGGTAATTAAGAAGCAACACTTGTAGTTTAAAGGCAGGATGAAAGATAAGATGGGAGGAAAACAAGTAACAGATGTCAAATAATGAGTGGCAATATGGGTTGTGGATAAGATTAAGAGGTTAGAATCATGAGATTACCCGAAGGGATAAGGTTAAAAATCGAACAAAATGGATATTAATGTGATTAGGATAAGCTGGTGATGTAATTCATCAGATAATCAAAAAAAAAAAAAAAAACGGTGGCAGACACATAAGAAACTTAGATAAGTACAAGAAATAAACGACATATAGATGATAATAAATTAACAATATTCAAACGGATAATAAGCAGATTAGAGATATATGCAGAAAGAGTGAGGGGTTGGCTAATAAGTTGGGTTTTTTTCCCCTAATAACTCATACATACATTATATTTTTTATTAAAAGTTTGAACTGGCAATTGTATGCTTAAGCAAGTTTTAAAAAAACATGTCTGAGTTAATTGAACCACAATCCTAAACGATAAGTTAGGTCATTGAACTTAAGTTTGCTTATAAGTTGGGAATCAGGTTTTCAATTATTTCCTTAAAATTGTACTCTTTCGGTCCTAAATATAAGACTCTTATACTAAAACCGGAGGAGTATCAACTTAAACATTGGTATAAAAATTGTATTCATATTATGCAACTTTTGTAAATGGTTTATAGGTCCTGTTTCTTAAATATCATTCATTATTAGTTTATGAAAAAAGTCTCTAGTTATTTGACAAATTTAAGTTGTTTAATATTGTAAAAGTTATTTAAATAATCTACCAGTCGTACAATTTAAAATTTTTATTGTAATAATTTTTACCATGTAAAATATTTAATGCATTATAAAAATAATCCTCAATAAGCTGCCTTTGCAATAAAAACTAAAACATTTCTTACATTTTATTTTAAAAAATATAACACGTAAATACAATATTATACCAATTTTTTTAAAAAAAAATCAACCAAAATTTTTGAAATTAAACATGAAAGATACTACATATCTTCTGCCTTGAGAGTCGCCGCGCGTGTTTACTTCCAACTTCCATCCACAAAAAAGTGTCGCCACTTTTCGTTGGCCTCAAAAGTCCACTCTCAGTTTGGTCACCTCAAATAATTGTTCCAATAAAAAAAATCATTTTAGAATTATTGTTTAGCTCTTAGTACAAAAAAAAGCTCTCAAATAATTTTAATTTAATAATTTTAGGAAAAACATATTTTCATTCGATTTCCAAATTGAATGAATATTGTGAAAATAATAAAATTTAAAGCGTGGATCTGCATTTAAAAATAAATTTAAGAAGTAAAAATAAAAAATTTCAAAAATAATATATTACAGAGTCCATAAGAAGTTGCATTATTTATAGGTCTTAAATAAATAATATGACGAAATTAAGATACTTTTATTTCTACATAAATAAAACTAAAATTCACATAGTTGTTATACTTTTTGTTTTTTTTCAATTAAGTTATAGCATGTGTATTTATTTACCAATTATAAATGCCATGTAACTGATCACGTTATTATTACTTTTAATTGATATTTGAATTTCAGATGCAGTTATTTTGACTTGCTTGAAGATAAGGATAACATATATACAAGTTTAGGTACATAACTATTCTCCTATTTAAAATACACAAAAAAGTATTTGATTTAGATAATTGAATTGAGGCAATATCTATATTATTCATAAGTTATATATTCCAGTACGTCTCGTTTTGAACTTCATTTGAAGCGTGTAACCACATTGTGATTAAGCCATAAATATAATAATTAAATCAGAACTTTAGTCCCTCGAAAACACAAGGATATAAGAAATCAAAATCTTATCTTAGGAAATTTCAATCCGTAAATGTATCCTTAGTTGATATTCTCTTCCAAGGCTCCAACACCTGCAACTTTCTCTTATTTTTCTTCCTTTTCTATTTTTTTTTTTTTTTTTTTTTGGTAGAGAAAGGGGCTAACGCCCAAAATCAGAAAAGACAAACAAAGAAAAGTCAAAAGCAACAAAAGCCTTAGCCAGCATCTCTCCACGCGTGTCTATCGAACTCAAAAGCTTCATTTTCTATTTAGGCTCGGACTTTATGTATTAACCTTCATTTTATTTATATAATTGGTCTTTTGTTAAAAAAAACACATGATAATTTTTAATATTGAAAAAACATAATACATAATATTGATTATATTCTTAACATTTAAATTTAAGATTTTTTTTAATTCAAAAGTATGATTGTCATTTTGTTAAGTTTAAGGTGTAAATCTATCAATGAAATATTTCATTATGGGCAACTAACACCATTGATGAATATTATGGAAAGATTTGGACGAGCTGATGTCTATGATGACAGACAAGTCCTCTTCGTTATCCTCGTCTCCATCTTCTTTCAACACATGGCTAGTTTATGATACTTATCTAATTTTTAATATAAAATCTATTTAACTAGTTTAATTAGATTAAGAAAGTTAAGTAATTATAAAAAATATGACATGTTTTTCTTAAAATACTATAATCATATTTTTTAATATTCTCCCTCACTTACTTACTTAATTATAGTTGAGGGAGTATCTATAGGGATAATTTAGAAAAAATTGATAAATATAAAAAAAAGATCTATATATATGATCAAAATTAACTTAATAGTTAAGTCTTATATTAAGAATCAGAAAAGTAATAATTATCCTAATTTGCAACTGGTTAGCTCTAAGGTAAAATCATCAACTACAAGGAAACCCAAAAAAAAGAAAAAAGATGGATGGAGGGGCAGGAATGGGTTGCTCTAACACCTAGAAGGTGGAGCCATTACGTCTTAAAGAAGGCCCTACAGTAGCAGAAAGGGCCGTTGGGAGTGAAAATGCTATGCAAATTATGTGGGGACTATTTGTTAAACAAATAATATTGGTTAATTTAATGACGGTGACATTTTTGTATTATTTTGAAAACTTTATTTGTATTTTTATATCATTTTAGTCATAGACATGTTTGCAAATAATCAACATTAATTCACTTAATAGCTATAGTATTTTTGCACTATTGTCAAAAATTAATGTATATTTTTACATCTAAAAAAAATTATAGTGCTAGATGTGTGCTCGTGACGGAATATTTTATGAGTAGATTTGCACATTAATCCCTTTCTTTTGAGTGTTTGACGAAAATAAATATTGTACTACAAGTTAGGCAAAGAAGCATTTAGAGTTGGGGTTACATGTGGTGGTGGAATGGAATCTTCTTTTCTTATTTGTCATTTGATACACATGGGCATTGAAACAAGTTTGACATTTTGTCTAGGTAACTTTTGGGATGGTTGGTGTAAGGAAATTTAAACATATAATTCAAAAAGAAATGTATGAAACTGAGCATTTTGGAATGGAATCATGAACTTAGGATCTTCATACCTATTTTGTCAAACCTCAAACTCAAACATCCAAAAGCCGAAGTACATTTGCGTGGCCAATATTGGGTACGAACTATGTTGATGAATGACGATTGAAGTTCCCACTTCCTCTTAACGATGTCATGTCAGCTCATATGAGTATTTTATGGTGCAAATTACACCATATTATTATTAAACACTTGACGGTAATGTCAATGTCAATTAAATACGTACATATAAAAAAAAACCCTGTTGTTTTTTTATTATAATAATAAGTTTATACTATAGATTAAAGAATTTGGACAAAATTAGTTAATGCTTATCTTTGATATGAGGTTTAGTTGGGTGGAAATCAGAAAATATCGAAATAAAGGATAGGTAGTATAAGTTATTATTAACTATCTCTCCACATACTAAGAAAAACTGTTGATATTCTTAAAACATTCTCATCTTTTTGGTCTATATATAAATCATTTTTTATTTATCTGACGCTTTTGGAATGAACAAACTAATCAGTCTCGACATTCTGCAAAATGTCTTATAAAATAAAACACAAATTTTTTTCAGAAGACGGGTTGTAATAGATAATAAGGGATTATCAAGTTTGATTTTTTGTTAAACAAAATTGAGCTGTAGTAATATATAACCATAAATAACAGAACATAAGTATATATGATGTTTTTTTGCCTGTAAGAAGATGAAGAAATTGACGAGTACAATATTGAAGTGAAGAGTTTTAAAAACAAAAAAACAAAAAAGTTGCATGACTTCGATCATTTTTTCCTCTCTTAATTTAGCAAAATGACTTCATAAATTATTATCTATATAATATAACAAAGTGTTGCATATTCACATTTCTTATCATGACCAACCTTAAGCACTTCATATATTCCTTAAAAAAAAAAACGTACGGAATCTCGTGGTCTACAATAATCATTTGCAGAAGCCACTTAAATACAACAAATCAAAAGCTCATGATAGTTATCAAGAACTTGAATTAGTATGAAAATACTTTACATATAAAACTAAATAAGATGTGATGATGAAACTAAAGACACGGCGGTTTGGCATCTATCGATGGAAGTTGGTCTTTCTTACGTAACATATTGTCACTACTGAACAAAGAAAGAAAGTGAAAGTGAATTGATATTAGCCCTACATAATGGGTTGCATAAGATCATCATTAGTGTGAAGTCCTTCAACAAATTATGACGTTGGTGGAATCATACCATATCATTTGAGATAATGGAAAAACCAATTCTAGGAAATATAAATGTTCTCGGCCATAAATATAAGACCTGGTTACTTGAT
This sequence comes from Neltuma alba, assembly GCF_004799145.2. NCBI lineage: Eukaryota > Viridiplantae > Streptophyta > Magnoliopsida > Fabales > Fabaceae > Neltuma > Neltuma alba. Next base: position 77,616 of record NW_021634710.1, read on the forward strand.
TTATGCTAAAAAATGATTAAGTTAGTTATTAGTCGTAATGATATAATAATTATGCACATTTTTATAAAATAAGTCCTATTTTAACAATGATAATTTAGAAAAAAAAAATATAGTATGAAAAATTATGAAATTACTGAAGGCAATGTGGACAAAAATATTAAATGAGGGGTATAAAGTGGATCAAGTTACCATATTTAGCGCTAAAATCACATCTATCAATTATATCTTATATTTAAGGCAGAGGGAGTAACAATAGATAAAAGGTGCAATAAATATTTCATAAAATACCTTATAATAAGGATAAACTACTCTCTTCATAATACTACTTTAAAAAAAATCACAAGAGTGATTTCTTTTAATTAAACTTGCTCTCGTTTGCCCTTCCAATTTTACTTTCCAAGTCAAGTAAATATATTTATATTGTATAGTGCATTTAGAAAAATACTTGCCTTTTGAGTAGGAGGGAGTATAAGTGTATTTATTAATTTTTATGAATTCAAGAGATCCAAATCACTCGATATCTCTTCTTTCACAGTCTCTAGTTCAAGAAGTGGGAAAAAACTGCAAAATATGAAGTAATAATATTAAGAGTGAAATAAGAAAAAGACTTGAAATATTTCTCGAACTCTTGTTGGCAAAAAAAAAAAAATCCCGAATTCTTGGCTTTTTACACCCTAAGGACTCTTGCTTTAAAATGCTCCATGAAATTTATCTAAGAAATGAGATAAAGTGCATAAAGTCTTAAATAATATGACATTTAGTATAATTAATATCTAACCGACCATAAAGTAACATCTCATTCTTTTGAAGAGCACGCTAGCTAATATAAGATTATTAGTTTAATGACTTATAAATTACTCCTCCGGTCCTAAATGTAAGACCCTTATACAAGAGTGTATAAGAGTCTTACATTTAGGACCGGAGGAGTATAATTATAATTACTACAAAAAAAGATACTATTATTCAAAAGACAAGGCTACATGTTTCAAAATGGTCGGAAAGCATTTTGAAGTCAAATGACTGTTCAACTAAAAAAGGCACCTATGATCCGCCTGGTTACCCTTAACTTTGATAGGTACCGTTGACTCAATTAATTAAGAAGACCCACTTCATCCACGACTGACTTAAACAACTTTTGAACAACGACAGATAAAAATTTTAAATTTGTGAAGTGAGACAGAAGGATCAAGGCTAAAAAATCAAATCGACAAAAATATCTTTAAAGAGTTGGCAATTTATGTTAGTTGCGCATAAGTTGTAAATTGTGAAAATTTTGTCAGTTACAATTGTTAATTGTCAAAATTTTGTTAAAACTCATTGAAGATATAATTCAAACACTCGAGAAGTTAGTTTAATGACAATCTATTTTTTTCCAACCGAGCTTCCTCAAGTTATAATTGAATTATGTTGCCAATCGTGTAGTGGTATTTTCATCAATTTATTTATTTATTTTCAAAAACCTTTATCTATCTGTATCATTTCACAAAATTTATGATTTTTTTAATGTTATTCTTTACCATTCAGATCCTAATGCGTTATTTTGCTCCCTAAAGTGATCATTATCTTGCATGTTTCATGAAGTTATCACTCATTCCATGATTGGCTAGTTAGTGTTGGAAGGAAATTTCAATCTTTTTTATAATATTTTTCTATCGATAATATAAATTAGGATTCTTTAATTATCAATTCCCATCAATTTTAATCATAATACTTCATCGATATATTGTGTGTGTATTCTAATTTGCCAGTCGAAGTTCTACATCGAATGCTAGTTCCACATCTTCAAAATTTGGAAGGTATTCCAAATAGTTGACCAGCAATGTCGTGGGCCTGGGTCTTATACTCTCAGCCCAATGGGCTAAACAAAGGCCTCCCAAGTTTAGACCCGAACCTAAATGATTCTCCTTTCACGGTTTTGATGTTTTCGACTCCATTGAGTATTGAGTATTGACTACTTGCTGATGCAGCTGGCCCAAAAAAAAAAAAAACAGCGATGATACGGCTGACACATCAGTAATTACAGTAATTAATTTATACTCCAAAAATTGGTTAAAAAAATAAATTTTATAAATAGTGATCCAAATAAACCCGTAATCAGCTTTTGATGGAATTTTTTCTTTTTTGTCTGTGCTTTCCCAACTCTCATAAGAAAGGGCGTCTATACTTAAATATTTGGTTTCAAGAAACGTTAGCTGTTTGATCATGTCTTAAAGTTGTGTATAATTATACAATTTAAAAACGACCGACCAGATGAAAAGAACTTAGCCATTGCAGGGATTATTTTATTTCGTAGCATAGATATCATGCCTGATGTCACAATGTTTCTAGATCTTAAATATTAAATTTGTTTTAACTTTCGTCATGACTATTATTCCCATTGTTAAATAATAATAAACGAGTAATAATTTCAGAAAATCTGCTACTTTTCATATAAATAAGAAAGACCGCAACCTGCAGTGATTTAGTTCATAAAAAAAAAAAAGATTAATGGAGCGTCTGGATAATACCAAAAATATCTGAAAAAAAAATTCTCTCACGTATTTATTTCGTATATTATAAAATAGTTTTATTAAAGAGAATTATTGTTGGTCTTGTTTACTCTAAAAACTACAGGATCTGAAAACTCTTCTTCCCCTCCCCCTTTTGCCTTTCTGAACTCATCAATGAAATTGCAAGCTGATCTTCAAAGACATACAATCTAATCCAGCAGACCCACAAAAAGTAACTCCTGAATTAGCTTATGACAAAGTTTTCAGTATTCACAAAAATTACACAGTACGCAGGTATATAATATGGGGGTATTCGGATATTTCTATATATAGTATCCCTGATTCCTCCGAAACAAAAAACAACCAGAAAATTCACAGAAGATAATAACTAGCTAGTCTGATATTTCCATGGAGAACACTGTAAATTAGAGCAAGAATCTGTCCATGTGCTTGTGCAGGCACCTTCAATCCCATCACAACACTTGCAGACAACTCCAAGTGAAGCCAAGGTCAGCGTCTGCGAGCCTCCTATAACAATCACCAAACCAAGAACACAAAAATAAGCTTATGTCAAGTAAATAAAACTGATCTGTGCTTATAAATCCAGAAACAAGCACTCAGAAAAAGAAAGAGAGAATATATAGAGGATTACCTTGAAGATGGGATCTGAGGGAGAGTGGTCTTGCTTCTGCAACGGAGGGTTTCTGTGAAACTGAAGAAGCCAAGACGAGAAGAAGAGGGAGCAGAAGAAGCAGAGAAGGACACTTATTGATACTCATGATGGCTCCCAGATACAGAAAACCCTCAGAAGAGGGTTTTAAGATGAAGCAGAGATGGTGGACTTATAGAGTCCAGAGAAAGGCAAAAGGGAATTGCGCGGAAAGTCTCCAAACCATAAATGATTGTGGTTATGGTAGTCCCAACCAATGAGAGAAAAAAAAAAGTTAGGGGTTTATCTAGAAGAGACAATATTTTATTGGGAAATTTTATTTTTTTAAAAAGAGGGTGGGGCCGGATTTTGGTGGGAGTAATAAAGTAATGAATAGGGAAAGGATAGGAAGCGGAACCAGTAATTATTGTTTTGATAACCAGCTTAAAAGGTTGTTTGGCAGCTTCCAAATCATGGTTTCAGAGGTATTTTTTAGTAAAACGAAATAAATTCCATCACATATTTATTTCGTAAACCGTAAAAGCGCTTTTGAAACCATGGTTTGGTTTTTATCCAAACACCCCCTAAACTCATCAAATTTGTATCGTTTATATCTTATTTTGATGGTCTGGATTTGATTTTTTATTTTTATTTGTTTAAAATAATTATTTTAATATGAATAAAATCTAAAATAAAAATAATCTTTTAAATATTTTTTTTAAAAAATATTTTTATTTAAATAATTAATTAAAAATTTTAAATCTAGACTATTCAAATCAGATGTAGACAATTTAAATCAGATGAGTTTAAGACGTTTATGAATGAATACTGAAACTGATTCTATGGGCTTCCCGGAAGAGAGAGGGAACGAAAGACGAAGATCACACACGTTTTCCACTTAATTACGTCTCCATTACTGTGAGGACTCAGAAGGTCGGTGACCCTTTACCTTCTTTTGGGCCCTTCCCTTTGTTGTATTTATGCTTCAGCTGAACTGAGAGGTTAGAACCTATGACCTATCATTATCATATTCAAGTTTTATTATTCAAAATCTAATTATATAGAATGCCAAATAAAACTGCCACTTGGTTTGCACCGGAGAGAACAACGACAGCTGATACTTACTGAACTGGAATTAGTCAGCTACGCCCTTTTTATACTCTCTCCATTACATACCAGTTTTGGGTTGGACAAAAGAATGAGATTTATTTTATTTTCTTATATTATGTATTATATTATACTACTTTCGGTCCTAATTATAAGAGATAGTTGACTAATTTGAGGAGATTAAAGAAGTAAATTGAATTAGTTATTTGTCCTAAATAGATATTATCTTTCCTAAAATATCCTTACTAATCAAGTATATTGACTAGAACTATTGTTGTTAGAAGGGCTACTTTGGAAAAATATATATATATGAGAGACAAAGTAGATTGTGGTCTTATATTTAGGACCAAAATAAAGTCAAACAGGATTTATATTAAAGACCGGAGGTAGTATAAATTTATTATTTTGTATTTATATATAAGTGCAAAAATTTATCGGAAATAATTTTGGAAAACAATTTTGTTGGAAAATTGAATGCAATATAGACCGGCGCATGGTGCGTGAGGAACAAAGTGGGAGGTAAAAAGGCCGTGAGCGGCAGGATTCGAACCTGCGCGGGCAGAGCCCACATGATTTCTAGTCATGCCCGATAACCACTCCGGCACGCCCACTGCTGGATGCAAGCCTAAAACAATTATAATGAAAGTTAAATATACGAGCCATGACAACCACAAAACACATGAAGCTGGAGTTAACACCCAACGTTGGAGATGCGGGGTATCGATCCCCGTACCTCTCGCATGAGCTAAGCGAGCGCTCTACCATCTGAGCTACATCCCCACGGCTGAAGTTTTTCGCTACATAAATTAAATAAACATTTTTAATAAAAAATAATTCAATTCAATGTGTTAAATTTTTTTGGTTACCAATAGATACTTTTTTTTATTGATTATATAAAATTTTAAAAACCAAATATAAATGTTCA